>NC_090302.1:9827500-9972500 GCF_039906515.1 Pseudorca crassidens
ACCAGTGATCTAATGATCTAATGTGCCAATGATTTTTTCAAATTTACCACATGCCTGGGTCTCCTCACTAGAAAATGCTAAAGGTTCACATTTGGACTTGCACAGAAACCAATTAGCCCTCTTCTACTACGTGTATTTCCAAGACTTTTCAGTATTTGTTACACAAACTCTTATTGCAATCCTTCCTTTTCCCACATTCCCACATTCTGTTCCCTTGCCTTTTTTTCCCTAAAGAATGAGATGGCCATGGCATTTTCATTTCCTGTCTTGTCAGTTAAGATCACTGCCACACTGTGAATGGGGTAACATTACACTGTGGCGCCTGCTCCCTCTAACACGGAGGGCGTCGTGTGTGCCGCTCCACACAGCTGCTTCCTCCCCGACTCTATTTTCTGGAAGACCGAATCTTCCAGACTTTGATAAGTTCCTCCCACACCCAGTTCACAATCAAAATGTTCCTGCCGAAAAGCAAATGTTTTCTGACCTTTTGTTGCTTATGTAGGTACCTTTAACTTCTTATTTTACAGTTGTTAATGTGATAATCCAAAACGCTATTATTAGTACTTGGGTATCATTCTAATGCTCAGGCTAAAAATTCTCTATATTCAAATTTCAATACGTATTAAGCATATACTACATACCAATACTACATACTATAAACCAAACTTCAAAGAGGGTAAGTGACTTGCTCAAGATCACATGGCTAGTAAATGTGAAAACAATGATTCCAATACAGGATTATCCTCCTCTAAGTCCAGGGTCCCACTCTACCTCAAATATCTAGAGATATAAGTTATACTATTAGATTTTAAATTCACTTTGCAAATACAATACAAATGAGCTGCAGTGCTGGAGAATATACTAAACTGGAGAATATGGAGTCGGAATAGCCTGGATTCAAATTCTAATTCTATTGCTTGTTAGCTATGATATTGTAGGCAAGTCCTCCTCATTCCCTATAAATAGAGACACCACCAACTCAAACAATCATTGTGAAGTTTAAATGCTATAAAATATGTAAAATGCCTAAAATAGTACCTGGCATATAATCATTACTTTAGACAACAATAGTGGTATTCACTTTAAATCACAGAATGAAATCCGTTTTATTAAAATGCTGCATTCCCCAAAGTCAAAGAACTAGTTGCAGAATTCTTTAGTATTATCTGTGAAAATGAAACATTACCAAGAGCATGCCATGAATATAAAAAAAATATGGAAGCTTTGCAATCTTAAATGTAATCTGAAACAAATCTGTCCTACAATTAAAACTTTTACCTTCTTTTGTTTTTGTTTTTTGGCCATACCACATGGCATGTGGGATCTTAGCTCCCCAACCAGGGATCAAACCCACACCCCCTGCATTGGAAGCGCGGGGTCTTAACCACTGGACCACCAGGGAAGTCCCAACTTTTATCTGATTTCTGATAATGTTCAATACATGGTCAAATCTGATTGGGTTGGTTTCTTTTTTATTTTAATCTTCCATTTTATATACTAAAATTTCTTTGCCATAGATTGTGCCGCCAATTACTGTAACATATTATAATGATATGTAGTATTATTTCTTTTTGCTTTCTCAATGTTTATGACCTAAGTATCTGTTTTCTTCTTTTGCTCTTTTATGTTACTTTTACTCTCATATCACTTCCAGCAGTAGAATAGCACTTTGATATATACTGATGATGAAACACTCATGATAGCTGCTCATTATTAGTGGTCTCTGACCACATGCTTCAAATAAGCTCAGAAATCTAGAGGATGGCCATGTGCAGAAGACCACATGGAAAGTAAATGGTGTTTATTTGTTCTGAAATAAGGACTCTCTTCTTCCTGCGAATGTACTCATTACCATGTTGTAACTGGCTACACAGTGTTTTGTTAAAATTAGACCAAAGTTAGGCATGTTCTCAATTAGTATTTTGGAAATTTTTAATCAAATATTTCAAAGATTAAATACGTGGTATTTTAAAAAACAATACATATAATCCACATATGATAAAAAATTTGGGTCAGAAACTACCACTGTGGAGAAAAATGTGTACCATTTCAGAAAAATGGTCCTTTTTTCATTCATAATTTTTTTCAAATGAAAATAATAGACCCCTGTTGAATTTAAAAAATACATACAATACTTAGTCGTGTACTTTAAGGTGATCAGTAAACGTCATTCATATATACCTCATGGCAGTAAGAACCCTGCCTCTATCAGATAATTAATCTCATGCTTATCTTTGTATTCATTTCCTTTGCCTCTGCTGCAGCCATCTTCTTTCCCTTTTCTCTAAAATGTTCAAAAGTGAGTATACAAATTACAGTCAGTTGACTTCATTATGAATAGCAAATATCCACTGGGTTCCCTTTTTCCTTCTGCAGAAAGGAATGTCCACTTTATTGTTTTTGTAATACCAAATTATCCTGATGCACAGGCATTGCTCAAAATAGCATACTAGTAAATACAGCATGGAGGTCACTGACATCCTCAGTACATTCCAATGTAACAGCACAGCATAAAGTTTTATTTGTATTATTATAAAGGACACAGACTCAGTTTTATTGAAAGGGCTTCGTGAAGCATGGCATGATTATAGGAAACATGAACTTTACTACACTTTCCACATGATTTTACTTTTAAGTGTGCTTGCTCTTTAATATAAATACAGCATCTAACTAATGACTGAAGAAGGCTTCTATATTTTCACTCAATAGTCATCTGATTGCATCTCTCTTAAGGAGTTTACATTTTGCTATAAATACTATAGATGTTTCAGTCAACGGTGGACTTTGAAAAGGATATTTGTGCTTCTCATGGTCGTATCACATCCATCACTCTATTCCATTAAAAATCATGGAAGTGTCTGAAAAGCACGACCACCCACATGGCATACAGAGGACAATGGCAGAGAAGCTTGAAAGCATTTTCCAAGCAGCAAATCACACAAACAAGACCTCTATGTTAATAATGCATTCATTTACTTATAAATAATCAAAAAGGAATATTCTTAAATACCAATTACAAAAAGGTGGCTGGCTTGGCTAATAAAAGAAAACATTATAGTGCAAATTTATTGATAATTTTCTCACAAACCATCTATTTCCTAGTGACCTATAAATAAAAGCTTAGCTAAAAAAAAAAAAAACCTATCTATATATCAACTCTTTAAGCAAATAACCTATAGCAAAGATATCCAGACATTTTTCATAAACACTTGACTTCCCAGAGCATATTCTAGATTTTGATACTACAGAGATTTAATCCCCCCTAATAAGAAATTAATGTGTCACATTCACTATAAAGACATCAAAATCAAGGTGGACTGAAAATTACAGCAATTAAACGTAGCATTGCTCATTAGAACAATTAAAAACATTTCCCCTCCAGAGATTAAAATTTTTTTTTTCCAGTTTAGGGGTATTGGGGGCAGAAAGAGCGAGATGGGGCATACGCAAATGGGCATATAAACAATTAATTAGGAAAGCCAATTTAAGGAGAATGAACATTAGGATCCATTGGAAAAGCACCATATCATAATTACAATCAGTTTTTACCCCCAGTTGCTTAGGGGGCAATGTGTAAATGTACATTTTCCCCCACTGCCTACTTATGAAAAAAAAAGTTCATTATTCAACCCACTTTTCTGAAGAGGAAATACATATGCATTAATATAAATATGATTGTAGATTTTTATTAACAGTATACCGATTTCAAAATTGGTAAAAGAAACCTGATTTTGAACTGGGTGTTTTAGGTGGTAAACCATGGAAATGTCAACTTTGATTTGAGCTAACAAAAAGGAATTTAGAGGATGGATAAGCGCCAGGACCTTTGAATTAAATGAAAGACCAGAACACTCCACAGAATGTCTGCAATAACAGTCTCTACAGAAAATTATGAGGAACTACATAAATCCACCCTCTTCCTCTTCACACAGGCTCATTAAAGCTGTACTGACTCTCTGGGCAGCTATAATTCTGCTGACTGATACCCTGGAATCACCCTGTCAATACCCAGTGGTGTGCTGCCTCTCCAACTATCTCTGCCCCTAATATTCCTCTCTTTGATGGGATTTGCTGACCTTTAATCTGATGCTAGTTTACTCTCATCACTGAAGTGTAAGTCGGAGAGCAATAAAACGGCAACCTCACTGATTCAAAAGGGAGAGCTAAAGCCTGCTAACTGTGAATCTAACCTTTCGTAATGGCTCGCTCTTAAAGGAGGAAGCATGAAGTGGAAGGCAGCTAAAACAAACAATGTGTAATGCTGAGCACAAGATTTATTAGAATCCCCTTTGCATGGGTATTACAAGAGGGCATCAGGGCTGTAAACAAGAGAGACACAAATATTTGCAAGGGAGACCAAAGTCCTGGTCGGAATACCCTTCTATGCCAATACAAATCTCAACAAGAGCTGTGCTATAGGAAATCAAACAAGATTAGATGAACGAAAAAACCTGGGATGACTCCAGGTGGATGTACACAACACTGGAGTAATAAAATCATCATTAAAAATAAGATGTTTCTCTGTGATAGGGTACGAGACTATAATGACTGAAAACCAAAAACTCACATTCATAATGGGTCCCGGGGAATTCGGAGAGCTTGTGGCAATTAAATGCTTCCAAATAATTTTCAGTAGAATATTAAAGGTAGGTTAATAAGACCTCACATTTATTGAGCGTTTCCTATGTGCCAGAGCTGGCTCAAAGTGCTCTACTTGTATTAACTCATTTAATCATCTTAACAATCCTAAGAAGTAAGTACTATTATTATGCCCACTTTTATTATCATGAAACTGAGGCC
This sequence comes from Pseudorca crassidens, assembly GCF_039906515.1. NCBI lineage: Eukaryota > Metazoa > Chordata > Mammalia > Artiodactyla > Delphinidae > Pseudorca > Pseudorca crassidens. The sequence continues at coordinate 9,832,301 of NC_090302.1, forward strand.
ATGCTCACAGTCACACAGCTAGACAGTGAAAGAGCCAGAATTTGACCCTGGACAGTCTAGCTTTACAGCCTGAACTCTTCACCACCTTTTGTACATATTATATTAACAGAACTTAAAAGATAGAGTAACTGCCTAAAAGGAACATTCATCTTTATTTTATTTTATTTTATTTATTTATTTATTTGCGGTACGCGGGCCTCTCACTGCCGCGGCCCCTCCCGTCGCGGAGCACAGGCTCCGGACGCACAGGCCCAGCGGCCACGGCCCACGGGCCCAGCTGCTCCACGGCACGCGGGATCCCCCCAGACCGGGGCACGAACCCACGTCCCCTGAATCGGCAGGCGGACCCCCAACCACTGCGCCACCAGGGAAGCCCTATTTTTGTATTTTTAAGAGTTGGCTCTGGGTCATTTAAAAAACATCCTCACTACAAGACTCTTAGTTCATTTGGGTTATTCTTTACAAATGTGGTTTGTTTAATATGAGACAAATGATTTTGGAGGGATAAAAATAAATAATATTTTATGAATAACATAAATTTTATTATATTTCTACAATTTTATTATATTTTTCCAAATTAGTCTTTTAAAGATTATCATCAGGTATATTTTCCAAAAATGTTGACAAATAAGAAGTGAGCAACAATTAATTTAAAAGTTGAAGTAATGAAATTTGAATATTTGACATTTTCAAGCAGTATTTATGCAAAAACCAAATGCATTATTCCATGTTTTCAAATAGCAGCAAATTCTAGGCCCTTTTAAATAGAAAAAGAAAGTGGCATTCAGTTTTTTATGACTGATCTCCTGAAGTTTCAACTATTTGGCCAACAAGCTTGAAGGGCCATAGACTGAATCACAAGTACATATATCGATAGATTAGTTTAATATCAACTAGTGGTGGTAATCGAACAAGGCCCCTTTTTACCTGCTTGCACAAAGACTGAGTGTCTTCCATTATAAATTAATCTGGTAAACAAAAAAAGAAGGATCTTTCAGGGTGCAAAACACATGAATCTATATAAAATATACACTAGATGCCAGAGAGTAAACAAAGCGGAAGTTATTGCATAACAAATCTCTTCCAATCCTCTTGGGGAAAACAGAGTCTGACAGTATTAGGTTCTAACAGGTGCAGATAGCAGAAGAATTACTTATTCATTCTACCAGAAAGAAAAAGGATAATAAAAAGCATAATTTAATTTATAATTTATGTTTACAGTGTTATTTTTAAGAGTTACAGTCTGCGTCGCAGATTACTTGGTCTGGTTCAAGTTGACATGTTGCATCATAGAACAAGCCTGAAGGTTCTTCACAACATGTACAGTAATTAACACGTCATTAACACATTAACTAATACACATTCAACATCATCAATGTTAATAGCATAATAATTAACTTATTGTACATAGCACGTAGCACCCCCTGGCACTTTTCAAAATAAATTTGGAAATGCATAATTTCAAATATTTTAAAAGGTAGCTATTCATATTGAAGTATGTTTCATCGATAAACATTTTTATAGTTGTATATGTGCGTTGTATATGTATTTTGAAAATGAGGCGTATTTAGTGATACTAGAAATTAAGTCTCTGATTCAAGCTGTACTGGTACAAAAATACAAAGAACAAAGACAAGCCTTACTCTGTGAAAGAACTAGTAACACATTAAAAATTTAATACTTGGCAGGTCAAATCTGGATACTCTCTGCTGAAGACAACCAATATTAATGAATCAGACTACAGAGTCATTGTCTGGGATCCCAAAGGAAACAAAAATGTGAATACAACAAATTCTTCTTAGAAGAGAAAATCCTGCAGAACTACTGAACAGAACATCATTGGTCAATGCTCTGATCATAAATATGTTAAACCTTACATGATATTTTTGAATATGCATGCAAGCTAGATCCAGTTTTAACTAAAATTTTACTCTGATTTTATTTTTCAGTTTAGGTCTTCGTAATGAACATCTTTGCATAATCATTTGCCTCACCATTAACCTCTCTCCATATAAGAAATAATAATTTATTTTAAAAAATACAAATTCTGTTTTATTTCCAAAATAGATCTAAAAGATAGAAATAAAGCAGCTTCTTCAAGAAATGGAAGATTTGGCTTTCTCTAACAATGAAGGTGACACAATTAAAAGAAGGGCAAAGAAAAGACAACATCAGATGTCATGGACCAAACAAGGATCCTGTCAGATCAGGTAGCCACTTTTCACAGTTGATCTGGAGAACTCGGAGTAGTAAATTGGTAACAAGAAAAGAGTGCGAAAGGATGAGATAAACAAAATAAACACATTATAGACAGTCTACCAGGTGAACTCGAGTTAATTACTGCCCGGTTATTATTTATAAAATTTTGAAACTGTTATTGGAAGTAACACCCTCTGGAAAACATAACTAGCTGGTTAATTGGCTCAACTAACTATTGGTACATAGGCGCCCCATTATGTACCAGATATATAGTCTTTTCCTTTATACTCTTTCATTCATTCATGCTCTCACTCTACAAACTTCTACTAACTACCCATTATATGCACAGCACTGTGCTAAAACTCATATACAGCTTGTTCAGTAGAAATTATTGATCACAACTAAGTAACTTCAGATTCCATTAAGAAACAGCTATTTCAGAAAGGCAGTTTTGAAGTACAATTGCTAAATTTTAAATCAATTAACATATGTTATCTACTAAATTTAGTTGTACAAAATATCTATATTCATTTAGTTTTCATATGCAGTCGAGAAGCTCACATAAGATTAAATGGCAGGTAATGAATTTATAAATACCCTCTAAGTAAAAGCATTTATTTAAGAACATGAAATTTATCACTATCTTTTTCTTTATTTAAGTCAGTTTTGTTACCAGCTACCTTTGAGCTCCCTGGCATTGGTGGTAGCAGGTAAACAGCACATCAATTTGAGATCAGAGAACTAGTGAAAATATTAACAACCAAAAAAGGTGTTAAATTTTCTCCCAGATTTAAAATTCTACAATTCTATAATAATGACAAAAAAAAAAACTAACAAAAATACATAAGCTTTAAAAAATATTTTAAGCTGCCTTTTAGAAAAGATTTAAGGACTCTCACTTGGTATCTAATAATAGCTCTCAATATTTGGTTAGAGAAAGAATAAATTATAATTTAATCCTTGAACAACAAAGTATCTCCCTATTTAGTTCTTGGTCTATGGTAAGAACCTGACAAAACACTCCACTTTTAAGCATTTAGTTTTCTAGGAATTACATTTCTAAAAGATCAGTTATCTGATAAAATACATTCCATATTCTGCATATTGCTTAGGAGCTGTGTCTCTTTTTAAAAAGTATCAAGTCATACTTGGGGGACTAGTATTATGATATTAAAATATATCATTTTATATATATGTATACACACACACACACACACACACACACACACACATATACTTGAGTGTACATAACTAGAATAAGACATTTGTTTTTACTACATCTCTATTTGGTTTGTTTGGGTATAAAGCTACCTGCATATAAAGGCTACACTGTGGGTGAGCTGAACCATCGTCAGTTTATCCTGGGGTCTTCTGCACTACATACAATTATGCTGGGGTCACCTGGGTTATATAGGAAGCCTGAAGTTTTGAACTGTCATTAGAATATTGTGGCTTGATTTTAACAATTCAACAGTGCTTCTAATGATCTTAAAGGTAATTCACTATTCAGACCCCAAGCAAAAGATGCAAATGTACCACTGAAAGCTCCTTATTAAATACCCACAGGCTACATCTCTGTACAATAAGTGGTCCAGGTCTTTTTAGAACATACTAATTAGATGAACAGAGAATCAGAAAAATGCAAAACCAGGTCATGCAGCAAAAATGGTGAAGTGTTAAAAAAAAGGGGGGGTGAGAAAAACAGCAAATAACTCCATCCCACCATTATTAAAAAATTATCTACAATAAGGAGGCAAAATAAATCATGTCAGGTCACTATCTGACTCACCCATATTAGGGTGGATATTACTATTAAAGTTAAGTTTTAAGTTTATTGTCAGGGATATGCTTAACTGATAATACAATACTATGAATAATACATTAAGCAAAAGCCCAATCTAAAATTAAATTTGCCTTGGGTTATCTCCCATTACTAGAAGCATTCAGAATTATTCTGGTTTATAAATGAAAGCTAATATCAAGAAAATACTTTTGGGGGCTTTACTCTTTAACAGTTACATACACAGAGGTGCCAAACCAATACCACCACCGTTTTACAGAAGACAATGCCCTCAATTACTTCCAGACAAGCACATATATAGATATATTTAATAGAAAAATATTACATTTGTCATTTAAGTATATCAAAAAATCAAATAATTTATTTTCATATGAAGTGTTTGGGCACGTTACCTTTTTTAAAGTCTCCTTGTTCTAATCCTAACTTTGTAGAAACTGCGAAGTGGAGAGTCTAGTACTACATTCTGGCAGTGAGGCACTGAGATGGTCACCAGGTGACCAAAAAGCTGTAAGACACTGCCAATGGTATTTTGAAGCTCTGTGATTTGTGCTCTGCTCCCCTCTCTTCATGTACACTCTGGCAATAGCACACACACACAGACTGCTCGCCATTCCACCCACCCCCCACCCCCGCCAGCTCTCCCTCTCTCGCTCTCTCTCTCACTAAAGACTGTGATATAGGGCTTCCCTGGTGGCGCAGTGGTTGAGAGTCCGCCTGTCGATGCAGGGGACACAGGTTCGTGCCCCGGTCCGGGAAGATCCCACATGCCGTGGAGCGGCTGGGCCCATGAGCCATGGCCACTGAGCCTGCGCGTCCGGAGCCTGTGCTCCGCAACGGGAAAGGCCACAACAGCGAGAGGCCCGCGTACCGCAAAAAAAAAAAAAAAAAAAGACTGTGATATACACAATAAGGGAAAAAATAAACTAGGCATATGATATAAAGGGTTGTCATCGCACACGTTTTTTGGAAAACAATTTAGCTTCTTTAGAGGTACTTATTGAAACCAGCACTTTAGCAACATACCTTTCAATACCACAGAAGTTTCTTTTATTAAATAACTTACTGGAGAAAAATACCCCCTTGATGTCAAACTGGGGTGGGGTTTTTTTGTTTGTTTTTGGTACCAAATCAGTCCTGAATTCAGCCATTTCTATTTTAGTACTTGTGTATTATTTTAAAAGACTAACTGTTTTACATGAATTTGGGCATTTACTTTAAACAATAAAATTGTACTCATATACTTCAAACAACTTTAACATTCAATATAAAATAACTATGATACAAATAATCTTAGACACCCAGAAGAAGTACTAAATCAATCCACTACAACTCACATTTATGAAGCTTGAGCACTAGACTAGAAGCCCAAGGATGTGGATCCTCATCTTGTATGTGCTGTTCTATTTGGTTGTTGGCCTTGGGCAAGTTGCCTCCCTATCTATGAAATGAGAGGAGTCAGCTAAACGTTCTATAGATTCCCTTCCCTCAACAGGTTCAGCATTTAGTTAGGGCTCTCTGATAGTATGATTATAGACTATAACAAGTGGTCCAAAGATTCTGAAATGAGCCCTAAAATTCAAAAGGCCGTTGAACTCATTTTATTTCCTCTGTAAAGCAAATTTGAATCATTATTACACTAAATTCTCTGAAATTTAACTTGCATCACATTCTAAAGGAGATTATAAAAGTTCCTGGGAGAAAATCTTGCTCTTCTCTCAGAATCAGGCTATGCTAGAGAAGTGGAAGTAGAGGCAGGGAATGGGTAGTGGGAGGGTGTCCATACTGTTGAGGGTGTCCATACTGGGAGGCTGTCCGTATTGGTGAGAACGGTAGCTCCCAACTGATAAATTTTATTCTAAAAATGCAAAACACTGCCTCAGGACCTCAAATCTCTTTCCTAGCCAAGAGACTACCAGTCCACAGAACTATAGTGCAAGAAGGAACCTCAGCATCTATTCCTTCACACAGTTGACTTGAGGCTCAAGTTACAATTCTTACATAAAAACCACTGTATTTAAAAAGCTGTACTCATTAAAGTAGGGTGCATTTCTGTAGTGTATTGGGTAGTTCTTCATAAAAGGAATGCTGACGGTAAGTGAATGATAATTTAAATAAGTCACATTAATATTTTAATTATTATAACAATGATTAAATAAAATACATATATTTTCAATTTTATTTAAAACAGCCAATCTTGAATTAGGGCTTGTTAAAGCCAACTAGTGGTAAATATATAATCACGTAGTTTAAGGTCTTTACAGGATGCTATGCAAATGATAACTCTGCCCATGTCCAATACAGAATAAATACGCACTTGTACGGAAAGCTCCCATAAACTTTTTTTTTTGCGGCACGCGGGCCTCTCACTGCTGTGGCCTCTCCCGCCGCGGAGCACAGGCTCCGGACGCGCAGGCTCAGCAGCCACGGCCCACGGGCCCACGGGCCCAGCCGCTCCGCGGCACGCGGGATCCTCCTGGGCCGGGGCACGAACCCGCGTCCCCTGCATCGGCAGGCGGATTCTCAACCACTGCGCCACCAGGGAAGCCCCTCCCATAAACTTTGATGCTGTTTCTTACTTCCATCCAGTACTTTTAAATCAGATACCTCAAATAGCAGTTTTCCCTACATAAACTAGAAGTACAGTAAATCTCAGTATGTGGTCTTTTAGACATGTGAATACATTTTGCTGGTATATATGGCATTTCAGAATGGTTTAGGCCTCTAACTAATTTGCTGAAGATGATTCAAATATTTTAAACCAAAATTGTAAGTAACATTTGCCAGAAAGCAGTAACAGTGATAATTCTGAAAATCTAGAAAGGACTTCATCAATTCATACTTAGATCACTTACCATTCCAAAACGTACTCTATTTTTTCTGGTACTCTCCATAAAGTCTTGAGTTTGATTGGATGATATCATAAGCAAAATAACTTATGAATGTTTTTTGCCCTCAAGAAGCTATTCTAAATGAATTAGTCCTCCACGAATTAATGAATTCATATTTTAAGATGCATTTGCAAAATGTTCTATCATTCCAATAATAATTTGCAACCTAGTTAAGAAATGTTAGCCTACCAGGGGCGAAAAAGTCTAACGGGGAATGAATGTCATGTTTGCACAGGAAAAAAGGACATATGAATATAAAGCCCATAGGTACTGGTTTTGACAGGACACTGCATTTAAGTGATTTTATGCATATTATTTCAAATATTCAATAGCATTTAGATGTACATTTAACTATTGAAACCTTTTAAACAATGATTAAATTTTAAAAATCACATTAAATTACAATGTAATCTCTTGAAATCAATTATAAATGAACAGGAAAGGAAACAGTTAATATACTAATTACAGTAATTAAGAGTTGCCAATTTAATTATAGCTGGGGATATGAATGCTTTAACATTTGTTAGAGTGTAAAAAACAAACCTTTAATGCAGAGACTTTGTTCACAAACATCTAATGGAGACCTCCTCTACCTCACTCTGTGCTTCTCTGCTGACACAACAGCAATGGGTTCAGATTGAAGAACTTGTCAGCAATCAGGCAGGAGGAAGCTAATTAGCTTGCAGGTTAATGAGTGTGATGGCTCTTGACAGCATTTTGCTACAGCCTCTTCAGTATTTAAACAATAAATGATTACTTATATACAGTTGAGACATTCTAATCATACTAGCCAAGCTCACATTTACTTTTCTAAGTATAAAATCAATTCCTTTGTTTCTAAATCAAAAATATATAAAATTTGCATTAGTCTATCATATTCTTAAAATATGCTGGGAAGGAAATGGGCATTTAAAAAGGTAATAAATTGTACTTTATATAGATGTATGCCCTTTTGAGTTGAAAACTTCCATTGAAAGGATGCCTGGTTGGTGAAATAATTGGGTTGCTGAAGGATAATTTAAATATGGCAGCTTTTTAGTAACATGCAACAACTTTCCTTAAAAAAAAAATTCAAGACTTTTAATTTTTTAATTCTAGGTTTCTCTCTCTGTGAAATAGGTATACAAGGCACACACAGAGGAACCTCTTCGCTTACCTTGTCAGTTACTAGGGATTTGAAAACAGGTGGTGAATTAAGGAAATAGCTCTACAGAGAGATTAACCCATTTCATCAGCCAGTGGAGAAGGAAATAAGAACATTTTTACGCATCCCTATAATCCATATATTTAGTGGTAACACAAATGCCTTAATAAAAGCACTAAGGAAAAGAAAGTACTTTGCAACATTTTGATTTACTTTGTAAAGTAGCAAGTATTTAAATAGTCTGATTTTTATTTACTTGAGAAGAAAATGATATGTGTCCAAGAAAACCTTATCTGAGAATTAAACTGAACTTTAGCTGCATAATATCAAGGGAGGTTATTTCAATTTAATATTCAGTGTTCCCTAGAAATTTGAGCACAGACATGGAAGAAACACCTGCTGAGATTCACACTGCTTTCTAAATTATTTTGCATGCATGAAAATATTATTTGTGTACCTTCTCACTACTGTATGATGAACATTTGAATAAAAATAGGAAAGTAATAAAAATTTCAAATATGTATGCTCTGTTTTATGTTTAAGAATAAAAAGTATTATATCCATCACAATTACAGTAGCCAACAAATAACTGTACATCAAAAAGCTTTAGCAGACCTGGGCAGATTTAGTGGAGGAAAAAAGAAACTAGTGTAAAAACCAAAACAGTTGGAGAGTAAAAAGCTCCAGGTGTAGTGAGTGCCTATAATTTCCCAGGGATGAAAGAAATAATGCAAATTCAAATTCTGTGGTTACTTTGTCACTTTCCCTTAGTTATTTTGAATAATAAATCTTTAGAGCCAAAATACAAATATTTAAAGAATTTTCCATCATTTGTGTGCTACTTACACATCTGAATTCTCTATTACATTATAAACAATATATGAATATAGGTTTCTCTGTATCAGGCGTACATTCTTAAATAACATAGTATTAACATATTGTTAGCTTACAGGTACAGGTATGTCTTATCACACATACATGCAGCCTACTGTAATTTTATAATTTTTACCCCTAAGATGGTTAATATAGATCCTTAAGCCCCAAAGGTCACCACAATGCTGTGCTAAATCCCGGTAGGTATGTAAGCAACTTTTCCTAAGCTCTAAACTAATTAAATTTTAGAGAATCAAAATTTTCCTCGAAGTTATATGATTAATTCCAACCTAGTGATTTTTTTGGGGAAACTGACACCTAGCCAAAATCACAACCCATTCTGCCTGTTTAAATGAGAATATTCCTCAGTCTGAAAAATTATTTATAGAGATTTTTTACTACCCTTGTATACTGCAGTGTTATTTCCTTTCCCACACACTAGCAAAGTCCATTTTCACAACTGCTATAAAGCGGCATGTTCACAGCTAGTAAAACAACTCAATAAATAGCCTCACGAAGCTATAGCTGTCTCATATCCTTTCCTCAATAAAAACAGAGGTGAACTGCTTATTTTCAGCAGCACACTATGAGAAGACAGAAGCATTATGACTGCTCATACATTCTGACTATCATTTGCCACAAGCTATATCTGTCAGCATTAAATAAAGCTGCATTATAAATGTAAACAAAACACCCACATCTACAAAATGAGCTGTCCGCCATGGCTGTAGGCATGAATTGAACCTGCTTATTGACTCAGGTTGCTCTTTTTATTTATTCTTCTACAAAGACATGCATTTACTTTACCCTACAAGCATACTAGATTTCAGAAAGGCAACTAGTCTTGTGCTAGAGCAAAAAACGCACATGTTGACAAATGCATATCTTAATATGAACAGCATTATGTAGGCAAACATTAATCAATTGTTAAAAAATATTTTAAAATGTTATTCTAGATCAAAACACTAAATCGTAAATAATCTGTGAACCTAATCCTCTACATATGTATTTATGAACTGTAAGAGGTAATTTACTATCAAAAACAACAGAACATTAATTTCAAATATCTCATGATAATGAAAGGGGTGTAATGATACTCACACAATTGTTCCACCCTCCATACCTCAGGTATTCACTGATAAAGTGGGGAGCTAAATACTGAGGGAATTCAATTAGGCAGGGCATAAAATTAACTCAAGCTACCAACAAAAAACTGTTTCTGAAAAAAATTAATATATCCTTTTCAAAATGCCTTTGGTAATTTTTCCAGGTGTTTTAGTCTTAGTGCAACTTATACAGCCATAGTGATAGAAGAATGAAAGGGTAACAAATAAAAGGGTACCTAAAACTTTGTAATCTTAAAAACACTTTGCCAAGGGACTTCCCTGGTGGCACAATGGTTAAGAATCCACCTACCAATTCAGGGGACACAGGTTCGAGCCCTGGTCCAGGAGATCCCAAATGCCGTGGAGCAACTAAGCCCGTGCACCACAACTACTGAGCCTGCACTCTAGAGCCTGCGAGCCACGACTACTGAGCCCACGCACCGCAAATACTTAAGCCCACACGCCTAGAGCCCATGCTCTGCAACAAGAGAAGCCTGCGCACCGCAGCAAAGAGCAGCCCCCGCTCGCCACAACTAGAGAAAGCCCATGCACGGCAACGAAGACCCAAGGCAGCAAAAAAAAAAAAAGAAAAAAAAATTTTTGCCAGTTTTATTTTTTCAAATTCTGCAGAGATAATAGATAATACTGAATTTACTGCAATAAGTTTACATTCTCACTTAGAATGTTTCAAAAAAAGGAAGGACGGTCTTTTCTTTTTTCTGTTGTTGCATGATAGGACATGATGCCAGGGAAGTAAAAATCTGAATTACAGATACACCAAATTCCTAGAAGTGAATACAGCTCTGATAATATTCCAACAGGTGTGCTGTGCATCAAAATTTTAGTCTATATCCGGGCTTAGTTTGAGAAGGACCGTCATCGTGCCAAATCATGACAAGTGAAGGTATGTTTTCAAGACATTCATTACAAATGATGACCCAGAGTACACATATAAGCCACCAATACACATGGATAACAGTAAATACAATGAAATGTATCATTCTTTCAAACAACCACACAGGGTCTTTCTGTGCACTTAATCAAATAATTTCTCAGTTAGTTTTCTCCCCTAAATTAACTGATTGCTTTGGCCTTGTGTAGGCAGAGCTATATTAAAAATATGCCCATGTAGCCAGAGACCACAGAACAGATTTCCAGATGACAGAGATCTAAACATATGCAGAGACCAAGTACTCCAAAAAGGTTAGTATCTGTCACCTGTTGAACATTCTTGAGTCACTTAGAAGTCTAAAAGTTTGTCCCTTTGTCGCTATGAACAAAATAGTCCACAGATAAAAGTCTAGATTTTAAAAGCAAGAAGTAAAATGCAGTGGTTAAAATAGTAACACATACTATCACAGCTAATTCTTATGCAGGACATCATCCCCTATGAAAGGGAAAGCATAAATGTTCCTTTGCTTTTCACTATTCCATAGATGGATATTAATTATTACTGCCTTTCCTTTCTAAGATAAGCTTGTTAACAAGAACTACAGGATTGCTTACAGATGCTATCCATATTGGGTAGGTTGCATCATTGTTTATGATGTTTACAGAAAAAAGGGAAATCAGTACAAAGAAAGAGTATGGCATAATTAATGTATTGTAGTGTAGTAATTTCCACTTTCTACCTCCATTTAAATAAAATAAAGCTCAGTAATGCCAGCGTAAATCAGGGGGAGCCACAGGGGAGCACAGCAAGGCAAAGACATTAAAGCCAAACCAAGCCCTTCTTCACCCAAGCTACTATTATTATTACTTGTGCAAAGCAAATATTCAGCCTCCAACCCTAAATCATTTCAATTCCTATTTCCAAGTATAATTTAATCTTTTTCAGCGACACTTGATGCTTACTTCATCACAGCATAATGACAGATTAAAAAGTTGTTGAATTAAATATTAAAGAGGACTTCAGGCAGTTCTGCATTTTTAAGGAATAACACAGATTGGGGATGAAATGAGAAGCCCAAATGCATATTTTATACCAAAAGGAAAGAATACATATATTTTTCCTTCAGGCCACCTACTTTGTAATAAAACACAGGGCAGGTTTTTATTTAGTGGACAAAAATGTGAAATAGTATTTTAAGCTTCATATTATAATCTGGCACCATACAGTGATGTCAAAGCTAATGATACTAAGAATATGATTTTTTGTGTATCTTATTTACATATTTTTAAAATAAGTGTATTCATAATTTATCACTTTTGCATTCTGATTTTAAAAATTAACTTATTTGTGGAAATTTATATCAGAGGTAAAAATCTCACAGATGACAGCATCAAAAGCAAACCATTATGTAAATGATTTTATGATACAAATTGTTCTGAGTGGATGAAAAAAAAGTTGAGCCATACTGGTAAATACAGTTCCAATTAAAATGCTGATTGGATTTCTAGGTCTAATTTTGGAAGCTCCCATTAGATTCAGGTAAAATTAAAGATGAAATGCATATAATAGTAGTACCTTAACTCAAGTAGAATGGAAACAGGGTCAAAAAACAAAATTTTGGACGTTTATATTTAGAACATATACAGATAATAATACAAAGATACACACAGTTAAAATTCCAAGGGCCCATAGATCACTAAGTTTGGTATATGTTTTCAATTTTGCTGTTTTTAAAGAACAGAAATTTTCTTTCCCGAAGCTTTAAAGAAAACAAGATTTTTTTGTTCCATTGTGAATTCAAACAATTTAATGGGAGAAAAAAAGAACTCCATGAACATTTGATTCTATTTGTAAAACATCAAATTGCAATTTTTTATACATGCATACATTTATACACAGTGATTGTATCTAAGTGCTTTCTTTTCTGCTTTTTCATTTCACTTATATGTTATCAATACTTTCTATTTGATTGAACCACATGAAATTGACAATTTACTGTCAAAAATGGTCAGATACCAGCAATTTCATATGATTCAACATTCATGTTAGAAAACTGCATCTTTATACATTTCCACTTAAGAAGAGAAAAAATCATCCACAGTACTGTTTTAAGCAATTAGAAGTGACTTTAAAAATATGTACGATATAGAGGGATCAACTTTTTCCTTATAGGCCAAGGGAGAAATGACCTTTGTTTTCAAAAATAGTTCATTTTTGGAACAACTGCAAGTGTCTCTTCTGAACAAATGTCAGAAGAGAGCATTAAACATTTTTAAAGTAATACTTCTTATCTATTTATTTAAAGAAATAAAGTGATAAAGGTACTACATTGATTTTTTCAGAAATTATGCCTTTGGCTGCAATAGAGCTAAATATCATCATGGCTGGCAACTACACACGGCCTTGAAAGGATGGCCTAGTTCCTTTTGGAAAAATTTTCAGTGTGGTTGCTCCTGGCTGAATGTGTCACGATTTACTCATGAAATTCTGCACATGCAATCCTTTATTTTAAAGAAAACTACAAAATATGACCATGGAATTGTTTTTGTAAATCTAAAAATGGGGCAAGGCTTTTCAAATCATCCTTTTTTTAGTGTTTTCCAATCTCAGTGTTCTGCTGTTCTACAGGCATGGATATTTGGCTAGTCATTCCTTGAAAGCATACGATTCTTAAGTCCACACAATGAGGTGCATAAACAACACTGCAGAAATTCTGTACAATAATCTTTACTGATACTCTTTAAAAGTGCAAAAACAACAGAAAAACCACATTCATCCTCCCTACCATCCCCAATGCTTCCTGACTAAAGCCAAGTCACTAGGGAAATGGATTGGGGGAGGGGGGAAGGGGCAGAGAGTGGTGATAAGAACAGCAATTTTTCTACGGTTTCCATATTTAAATCCTGGAAAGGGCAATAATCTAAAAGTTCTGGAATTGTTTCCATACAGCAATAACGAGGTAATAATTTCCCATCACCTAGGACATAGTAGGTACTCAACAAATGTTTGCACAATTAAATTCCCTATGGAATTCCCTACGGAATTCAGTCTCCTATTGAAAAACAGCCATTAAGTTAGGATGTTTCAGAGCCAATTACGGCGGGAAACCTCCCGAATGATGTTTCATATTTATGGTGAGGGGTTAGCGAGTTAATTTTTTTCTTATCCACCATTTTCCTAGGGTGTCCTTGTTTTGCTGCTGGTTCGAAATTTTTTCCTATCGGTGAAAGATGTTCATACGGTGATTTTGCCGTCCTCCTCTGAGATACCTGAGCAGGCAGCAGCCCAGATACTTGAAATCAAGGAAATCCAGCCACTACGGTCTCCAGGCCTCAAGCCAAGTTTCAGGTTTGGATTTGAAAGGCACTGACTCTCGAGCTCGGGAGCAGGGCTGAGTCCCGGGCTGCTGACCTCAGGGCACAAGGCCGGCTGCGGGCAGCCGCGGAAGAAGACCTGGCCTCCTTGTCTGCAGCCCGCCCAGGCGGCCACCTCGGTGGGGCGCAGCCGGGACCGCCGTGGGCAGGAGCGGCTCCGGGCGGCCGCGCCGCTCTACCCCGCGGCTCCCGGGATGCGCCCATTGTTCTCCGAACGCCGAGCAGCGGCCCGCCGGCCGGAGCGATCCCGGCTTCCCCTACTGCGGCCGCGCCGGAAGGCCCCGCGGCCCGGCCGTCTCCCTGCTCCCCGCAGGGGCGCGCCCCCGCCCCTCCGGCTGACAGCGAATTCTCACCGCCCTGACTGCATAATTAATGTAAATGGAGCAGCCTCCATGTCTTGTGCGGGCTCTTTGGGTTTACTTTTGTGCGACACTTACACAGGAATATTAACTAGAGAAAGCAGCATCACAACAGGGGTGGAAAATCAGCCTGTCAGGGACTCATTCCAAATGCCACTGAAAGTGAAGCGGCTTCAAGATTGTTTAATCAAGGTGATTGAGAACAAAAACTACTAAGGAAAGAAAATTCGGTCTTAAACTGAGCTGCCACACATCCATTATTTATCTCTCTAGATTCTTTAGGAACTAGGTTCCTAATACCAATTTATGCAAAACTCGGGAGTTGAAAAGAGTGAGGCTGCTGCGTGTAAGCACAGCCAAGCGAGCCTTGGCTTGGGCCGTGCGTGTGTAAACGCGCACTACTCCATGAGTGTGCAGACTCCCTTCGACACCCCACAACCAGGGAGTAAGAGACCTGGACCAAGAGACACCTCTCCACGGGTCAGTGAGCTATTCCGACGACCCCACAACTTAACTGAAAATAAGGCTGATATCTCTGGGGATGCTCAAGAGCCCTTCAATAAGGTGCCTGATTTATATTACTGCTACTCTACCTCCAGTCAAACTGTGTTAAGGACATTTTATTGTACTCTGTGGTCATTGACTGTTTTTCTTTCCATAACCTTCTATGAGAAACAAAACTTAAAAGTCAAAAAAATGAGTAAACTTGCAAAGCACATTTTACACCAAAACATATATCTTTTAAAGTATTTTTTACTTATATTCATAATTATCCAGAATATTCCATGTTGGATATATTCTCTTTTCCAAAAGAGGAGAGAATGTGACTTTGCAAGTCTTACGTTGCCTGACCTAAATTAGCAGGAAATCCTGCTATACCTTCTAGACCAGTATATTGGCCTACTAAAAATATTATTTTAAAAATTAAGAATTTACATCTTCAATGTATACATTTAGTTACTTAAATTCAGTTAGACTTAAAGAACCAGAGTATTATAAATTTATGAACAAATTATTAGATGCATTAAGGCTCTATGTGCTTTTATAATAGTAAGCAATCAAATCTAAAACTTTCCTAATATTTAATTCCTACACAATTTAGGATTGGAAATAAAATACACTAGAAAACCAACCCCCAAAATCCAGTAAGAATGAGGATATTGTAAATTTCAACTTGCATCTGTGTTTGGTGTTGTTAAGGAACAACAACAAAATTGGACTATCAAATCTTAGGCTTCCCAAATAATGCCATAAGTGAGAGTATCTGTTTCTGTAAGGCATGTGTGCCACCTCTCCTCTCATATAACAGAGTGACTTAATCCTGAATGTTTTCAGGGAATTCCTCCACACAAAGGGGTCAATTGTAGGCCACAGAATAACCTTATACATATTTGTCTATTAAGTGGTTGAGAACTAAATCCACCTGCATGTCTTTACTGGCTTAATTAAGGATATGATATAACAATAACTGAAAATAATACCTTTATCCATTCAATACACTACAGGACAGAAGAGATCAAAATGGACATGCCGATCAAAAGGTTTACATTAGACAGGAAGCAGCCGTCAGACCATTATTACAAATTAAAGGTATTATATTCAAGTCATTTTTAATCTCTTAAAAATGAATAACCCTTCTCTGCACATTAAATCATTTTTCTCCACAGAAGTAACATTTCTTTTATGTCTAAATGCACATATTCCTTCATATGCTTCAGTTCTTTTACTAGAGATGATAGAGGTCTATTACTCTCAATTGTAAGTCAACATTAGCCAAGTTTGGGTTCCTCTCTTTATCTGCTATAACTGACTCAAAACAAATTTAAGTTCCTACATTAAAAAAATGAGAACTCACAAATTGATCATACACAGTAACCTTATCTCCTGAATCTCATTTTACTGTGCTAAAATTCTTATTGGCATTCTGTAGTTAATAACTTCTATATTAACATAAGCTGCTTTATGTCCAGTCACTGTACTTGATAAATAGAAATTCACCCTTACTTTCTACTAATAACTAAATTAGCCTTCTAATTCTGGAACCTTTTACTTTTAAGAACTTAAAATATCATGTATTAAAATATCAATCCTGATGTTTTTAATAGGACACCAAATTTAGGTTCAGTACAGTGAAATATAAACAGAAAAGTCTCTTGAGATACTATGTGAAACCTTCAGCTCATTGATTTTGTTCTTGATAATATACTATTAAATTGGCAAACATGCTGACCTTGTGTGCAAAGGCAGAACTGTGCATATGCCACAGAAAGTTAAAAAACAGCCTCAAAATGACTGTTTAAAACTGTAGGCTACAAAACCTTAAAATACAGACAAGTATTCCATAGTTTATTTAAATTGGCAACCACAATTTAACAAGCTATTCTAACAAATGATTAGCATAGCATGTGCTTTTCTTTAGCCATCAATTATGACACAGGGTAATGCAGGGCACAACTTAAGTGTCAAATTACAATATGCTATACAAAACCACTTTGCAACACAGCTTTCTGTTTGCTTAGCAATTACTACAGAGCACACTGCTTTTCATGAAAGGAATTGGTCAGAACTGTTTATAAGAATTACCACAAATGTTTATATATTTATATGACAAAGAATTAGTTGACAATTTCATAAAATTTCTCTTTAACCTTTAATGAAACGACTGTGTTATCTTGTGTTGGCTTAAAACTATGCACACAACCAAAATGGTCTAGGTCTTTTTCTTTTTAAAGTAAGATTTATCTGTGGTATGTGACAACAGTAGAATAGTACTTTTCAAGACCAAAGTATGAAAAGTCTTTTCACTAATTTGTCCACTAAGAAAATTGAAAACTTTTATTGTTTGAACTGCTGGTATGGTGGAAATCTGCATTAGTGAAATATGTAATCATCCTGAAGACAGAGCAACAGACCCCTTTTTAATTCTCAATGAAACAAACATGGATTTAAATGCAAAATAAACTAGTATAATTTCAGAAATGTGGTCAGGTTGTAATCTTCACATGGCAATCACTGTTTCAAATACTTGATCTATCAGTGGTGAAAATGAATAAAGGTTATCTGTCTTAATTGTAGGGCTATCCATTAATTCATAAAACTCTTATGTGAATAAATGCTTAATGAGAAAAGGGAAAAAATACACAAAACAGTTTTTATGCTGTTTTTTTCCATTCTGCTGCTGTCCTTTCTCCTGCATTTGCCTAAAGGCTCTCAGTAAATTACACTCCCAGTAAATGACTATAATTTACCCGTTGAATTCCCTTGTTCAGGAAAAGCACAAAAATACATTCCAGCATTTCCACAGCTCAAATTTACCATTTGGGATGTCAAGAACAATCCATGGGCAGTAATTTGAAACTGTTTGAACCTTCAAATGAGGGAAATTAGAAATGTTTTGAGAGCTAAGATTTTCAGTGAAGAGATAAAAAACCTGATAAAAATCTCTAACTGTTCTGTTCCTTTCTTCCCCCTCCCATATCAGAGGCAGAGGCTTAAATAAACTATTCCACAGTGGGTTTTGAGACAGTGCTATAGAATACAGTATTAGTAATATAAGTCAAATTTATATTTAAATTTTTAATGTTAACACACACTACATAAATGTCATGCTTACCGTTAAAAACATACCCTCTTTGCACTATCAAGGCTATCTCCCTGTGCACTATCTACCTGACCATCACTCAAAACAACTTCCTCTAATGCAACTTACATGGGCAAAGTTGTAAAGACTCAGGGTCCTAAGGATACCTAGCAGTCACTGTTAAAATTATTTGTAGAAACAAGAACAAAGACTTTTTATTTATTCTTATGTTTCAATAGGGAGAAATCCCATGCACAAAGAAATATAAACATTTATGTGGGCCAAACTTAAATTGTATCACTTAGTATTTTAATATGTAACACAGGCCAACATATAGAATAAACCAGCATAATCCCCAATGTAAACACTTCCTTACTGCTGTAAGACACACACACACACACACACACACACACAAACAAACACACACCCCTAGAGTTAAGAACATTCAAAAACCAAAACAACCTATTTCACTCTGTCTAAAGGCAGGTTTTCATATGGCAAAATGGTTATAAATCCTCATTATCCTAAATAAAATTACAGCACTTTAAACATTTCCAGGGAGAACATTCTCTCTTCTAAACAACTACCTTAGCGAGTAATAGGAAGCAATATGGTTGCACTTGTGTCACAGTTGGAAGCCTTTTTAAACTGTCGCCCTGCTAGCAAACCCGATTCTACATATTAAAATGAATGTGTTGCTTACTTCAAGGGGAAAAATCATTTGTAAAATCAAGACCATTATTAGGATATTGTGACTTACTTTCTCTTTGAAGTGAACCAGAAGTACAGAAGGCAATAATCTATGTATGTTCACATAACTTCACTCTCCATCAGTTTGGTCTTAGAAAAGGAATTCTTGAAAGATGAAGCTTTGCATATTTAACATTTAAAAACCAAAACAGCCTATTGCACCAAATATTTCTGATCACAAATTACATAGGAAAAAAACCCTAAGTTTCTCTGTTAGTATAAAAGACAGAGGAGCCTTTACAAATGTTTCCAACTAAATTATATAGACTTTTAAAAAAATACCATGTATGTATTTTTATCTACTTTAGACTATCTGACAAGTGCATCCTTTTCCTAATAGTTGTGTTGCCATCAAGGAGTACCCAGATATTAAAGTAGCTGTATAAATGACTGTAACAAATGAATAGGTTAGATAAGTTTAATATCAGACCTAAGCTGAATATGTGGGCCAAACTTCTATTGTGCCCTGAAGTTCACAGAGAAAAATGAATGATAAGCATTAGCATTCACTGGGCAGACGAAGATGCTTTTCTCATGCTCAAATCTGTATTTAATTGTGAAAAATATACTGGAACTTAACTTCTCTACATGCTTCTTAATTTAGATATATAATGGCCATGTGATTTTAAAATTCCACATAGATAATGGAAGAAGTCATATTTTCCAAAATGGGGAACCATGAACAGCTCTCACCAAGGATTTGTAGGGCAGTGCTGCTCTCTATCGAATGGCTGCTTTGCTTGTTTTTAAGATTCCCCTTGTAGATTCTTAAGCATTAACTCTGTTAACATTTAATATGAATAATTTAAAGTTTTTATAATCTCAGCTTTTTTAACATTTGCAGTATGTATTCAATTCAATAGATATTTACTGCACACTGTGTACTACAATGCTTAACTGGGCAAAGCAACTAATAATAAAGTAATTAACTTCTCAACCAAGATACTGTATGTTCTGCTGTTGTTCCTGATTGAAATTTTCTCAGTTAATTTCTAGACAATTACATTATCTATTTCATAATTGCAGACCTGGATGAATTGTTTCTAAAAGTTGCATCATGTTTCAAGCCAATAGAACCTATGAATGCATAAAAGCTCCTGTTTCTAATGTCACTCTTATCAAGCCAAAAACAATTATACTCATTTGAGTTATAGCAACCAATAAACTTAGATAATCACCATATGCAACACAACATTTTGGCACTTGAACTTAAAACTCTTGTAGACAACTATAGATTGCTTCTAATGCAGAGCACTCTTGTCCTACCCAAGGCTGCCAATAGAAATGCCAAAGCTGCTGAATGCTGCGCATCCTAGTAATGCTGTCAGTAAATGGCACATTCACGCAGCCCCCAATCCTCTCTTCCCAGGCATGGTCTTCTCCAGCTGCAGCTTAATTTCCTGTGACTTGCCTAATTACTGTAATTAAGGATTAATTGCCATTAATTATTCACACATAAGCTCATCGCAAATCATGGGGTAAATGTCTTATGAAAGCTGCCATACAAGCCATGTATAAACACACTGGGATGCTTCAGGCAGGCGAATCTATCACTCAGCCCTCAAGCAAATCTCTGTGCTTCTCTTACAAAAACAGCTATAACTCTCAGAAACTCGACAGTCCTTTCAGGTAAGCATTAGGTTACAAAGCATGTTTTCCTGTGGAAGCCACAACGGTTTTATTAGTACTATAAATGCTGTTTTATCTTTCCAACTGCTATTTTTATGTTTCCATTTTTATTCTACAGTGCTCAGTTTAGGACAACCACTTGCTTCAAGGAGGAATGTTTGCAGTTGCTACTTTCCCCCATCACAGTTTGAAATAGTTCCATGTGGTTTACAACATATGACCATGCAACTGGGATCAGCGTGCTAAAAAGTCAATGAATTGGCTACACAGTTGGAACAGAAGCCATTTCAAAAGTCACAATTTCTTTCATTGGTGTAAAAAAGCTATAGCACATATTTAGTCACTGCTAGAGTGTTCCATATAAGGCAGGTTACCAGCTCTGCCACAAAAGTACCACAGACAAAAATGATTGAAAATGGCAAGCAAACAAAATAGCCTCATGTAGATTGCTCTTGTATTAGTTGGGTTCCCTGTTTTTCATGACAGCACCTGGTATTTTCACGATTACAAAATATAAACATCATTCCTTTGCAAAGCCAGATAAAGAAATTGTTTTCTTCCAAGTATTTGTAATAGACCCTGAGCTGATGAGGAAAATTCCAAATCTTAGTCTAGAAATTATACTCCTAACACTTCTTTCCAGTTATCTACGGTTTACTGTGTTTGAATGCTTTAAAACAGAAGAAATCATTTTAACAACAGAATAAACTATTGTATGTGTTAAAAAAAAAAAAAAACTTAAACTATATCAACGCTATGTATTATAACTGCCCTAGGAAATTTAAGTCTAAGTAGGCAGAATGTTGTTCTAATTGTTATGTTAGTTCCTTCTGCAGCAAATTAATGCATGAAACATTTTCATTTCGGTACATGTTTGTGTGTCTGAGTTAAACATTTATGTTAATGGACCTTCTGGCAGATTTCTAATGCCTCAAATAGTCCTCTAGAACAGCGACTTTTCAAATAAGAGCTCTTTCCCCCATTTTCTGCAGTACTTGTAACAGGGGTACGTGGTAACTAAAATAATTTCAGTTTTAAAGTCTAAGTTTAAAATCAACTACTTAAATAACTACAGACCATATCTACATTCAAGCAAAGTACCAAGAAAGCTTACAGAGACACTGGCTATCCAAAATGAAAAAAACTACATATATACACTCCACTTTCTAATATCTAATTGGTGACATATATTCAAATCACAATTTTGACCAATTCTTAAGAGAAAAAGATAAACCCCATCATCCTTTGGTTCTAACAGATTTAAAGGGTATGCATGATTTCTGTAGTGATCACAGAGTGTGTTACCAATACCCTCCAGAACCTTCTTTACAAATACCCAGCCACCCACTTGAAGAGTGGAGCAATATTAGAAACCAGATGCCTGAAACCACAAAACTAAATAAAGCAGCCTAGTTCTTGTATATTTAACTTCTCAAAACTAATGAGAGATGCACAAAGCCTGATAACACTCCTCAACTAAGACACAAGTCTTTTTCTGTAATATTATATTTCTAAAACTGGAATAATGTTTACAAAGTCCTAACTTTTATCCCTGTTGAATTATATATGTAATCCAAAACTTCAGTCTGGAACTTAGGTAATATTTAATGGTGATCATGGATATTCCACTCCCAAATCCACCCATTTGGACCACCTGTCCCCTCAAAAATTTTTGGTTAGGAGATTTAGTCTCCTAAGAATTTATAATTCTGGACTCTTGCATTACTACTCAAATAAGAACTGCTCTACACTAAACATAATTTGAAAATTTGGAAACTAAATCATTCTACAGGGAAATTCACAAAAACTGATTTTGGTAGAAATGTGTAATTTACTGCCAGTGGTAATGATACAAAATTGAATTTAAATGTTGTTCAGGTTTTATTATCATTGTGTTTTAAATTTACCTAAAGTTCGGTAATTTAACTTAGCTGTCATTTTCCTAACTGATTCCTATACCCCTGTCCTAGAGTCAGCAGTCAGTGACACAAAGAGCTGTTAAAATCTACCATCCCAACACATAGCTTTACCATCATTGTCATCTAATTGATACTTCCCTGTTTTTGTCACCTTGCCTTGATGCCAGCTGCCAAGCTCTGCCATGTCACTTTCCATTTATGGACTCCCAAGTCCCTTGATCTGGCTAATTAGGGTTTATGTGTTAATTGGAGTAAATACAAAGATGGGAGTCACAGGCACAAATTTCAAAACACAGCCATAAATTGAAGAGCTGATAAGCAGGGAGAAGATGCCTTCATAGAACAAGTGTCAAGTTTATTTTATCACTGGAAGGACCCAGAGTATCCTGACAAAGTGATACCTTTAAGTTTTTGAAAAGACTTAACGAGATCAGTAACTAACACATTAAGAATATTGCTCTGTAGCAGAAAAATATACAATACATTTAAATTTGGTTCAAGAAGGCACAGCTCTCTTTGAAAGTTTCTGAACTGTTTCTATTCAGTAAGTTTTTATTTCTATCTTATTTCACAAAAACATACACCTTGCTTTTAATTTCTAATAAGAAAAGTCCAAAAGAAAATCCAGCATTTGAAAATCCGGAGATATGATTCAGGTGAGAAAAGTGACATTTTTCACTAACATTTTGGATATATTAATACTTTTTCTGCTAAACGATAACTGTTTGATTTAGAAATAATTACCACCAATTACAGCCAAGAGTTTCTGAATACTATACAGACAGATACTACATTTCAGATGCTTACGTCAAATGTCAGTTAAGCCTAAAATGACTTCAAAAGGAGTATGCGTGATTTTTGTAGTGATCAGAGTGTGTTTTCAACGCCCTCCAGAACCTTCTTTACAAAAGCAGTACTGTCAGGTTGAGACACTGTCTTTTCTAGCATCTGGTAGGGAGGAGCAAAGTCAGATAATTAATATGGAAAATAACTGAAAGAGTTGGTAAAGTCTTTCTTTGCTATTTTGCTTTTACAAAAAGTTTCATACCTGATCAGTCACATTTAGTTGACAAAAATGTAATGGAAGGACCACTTCATCTGTTACAACCATTATATCTGTTACAACTACCTGGGATTTGTTGTTAATAATGATAATGACAACAACAACAGCTACTACTACTACTTACATTTATACAGCACTTTACAGCTTACAAAGAACCTCTATTTATGTTATCTGAAGTTATGGTAACTAACAGAAGTTACGTAACACATCCAAAATACACATGTAAGGACTTTTCAGAGAAAGTATTCAAATCATTTTCAGGCTGATGATCATTTAGTAATGACAGAACAACTCTATCTTCCAAAAGCAGCAGTGTAATAATGAAAGTATTGAAAAATAACATTAATTATAATAACTAGTGTTCACATCTGTGTGGTGTTTCTTAAAAGATAGATTTAAGTAGTGGCTTAATATATAAGAAACAGGTACATCAAAAATCCTTCACAAACATCCTTCCTTCCCTTTCTTTTCTTATCTTTTTTAATCAATGGAATATGGTATTCATTCTTCTAATAATTTATGATAACTTAGGTTCAACATTTTGAAGATGTTCCTTAGGTGAAACCCTTGTTTCTGTTTTAGGATTTTAACTTTGCTTAGTATTTTCAACTCATTTGCCACAAGTCTGAAATTAATCAACTCTTTTGAGTAAACAGAAAAGACATGGGAATGAATAAAAGACCTTTTGCATGAATCATAATATTGAAAGTGAACCTTAGATATTCACATACCTTCTGATGAAGAATAGAATACCTTTACAAAAACAATATTCTCGGGAAAACTTTTTGACAACAGTGCTAAAGATTTTTGAAATATGTGAAATATGAGAAAATTCATTTAACTTTTTTCTTGGAAAAAAAAAGTTGCTTCCTTCTGGTGATGTACATCAGTTCAAGAAATATATTTTAAATTCCTATATAAGAAATGAGTGAAAATATCACATGAAAACATTTAAGACCCACATCACACATTATATCACTAGCAACTTTGTACAACTCTTTAAACAAAACTATCCTATAACTTAGTGTGAGGTTTTAACTGAAAACAACCAAGCTAATTTCTACAAATTAACAGATGTCTATGAGAAACAGTAAGAAACAAAGAAATGCATATGTGAACATCATCAGAATCCAAATGAGTTTATTGTAGGACTCTTTAAAGCACATCTGATCTTGGCTCCAGCCTGTAGTCTACCTTTCAACTTGCAAATGACAGTGTCACCAAACACTGTCCTTCCATCAATCAAGCTGGGTCATGAATATACAAAAGGCAGCAGAGAAGCTGGCTACCTCCTGCAGTTCAACTTGGCCTAATTATCTAGGCCTTCCTTTTGGTTACAGTCCGAAGGGTATACACCCAGTCAGCTGCTGGGCAGCCGGAGGCCTAATCAAGAGAGGTTATGCATACTGACCCTTATATGGACATCCAATGCAAGCTAAATGTGAGCACCAAATGTCATCTTTCTTATTCATCATTATGAAATTTCCTTCCCCTTTCGAAATACCAATCTGCTGCCATTTTCAGACACTCCTCTTACCCCCCTCCAAGCTGTCATTTCACTGTGCTTGCTGCCAGTTGAGTGAATTAGCATTCTAACTGATGTGCTGCTCTTCTCAGACAAATCCTTGAGCTGCGTTAACTAATGACTTCTAGCCAGAAAAAAGAACTGATAGTCAACCATTGATAAAAGAGAGTCCATTTCCACAAATCACAAACAATCTGCCATAATGGTGGCAAAATCAGTAAGGAGTTAGTACGGTTGTCCGCTTTCCCTTGTGTTTTTCTCTCATTCCACTACCAAGAAACAACCATCACCACTGAATGGAATCTAAAGCTGCAACTGTGTATGATGATGACCTCTAAACAAGACAATTTATTAACCAAAGCATTGATGGGGATGGAAAGAAGACAAACAATGAAGAGCAATTTTCATGGATAGTCAAATTGAGGATGAATCTGACAAGACAGCAAACTGCCCCAGTGCCCAGTGCCATTCCCTGCACATAATAGGTGTTCAATGGTTGTTACTCTCGATGATACAAAAGACCAAATGTAATGTAGCAAAGGCCACAACTAGGACTCTATGGCAGAAATGTTAAGACAACACCAGATACTGCAAATGTTATGGAGCATACAATGTAAAAGTGAAATATGGGAATAAAAGAAGATTCCACTTTTAAAGTGGGGGAGATATAGAAGATAGAAAACTTTAGTAAAGAGAATGAGAAAAGGAGAGATTTTATGGGCTGCACTTATATGATGATTTACAATCCTGCAAGTCCTAGAAGAAGTACTGGAAAGTCATATATAGCTGAAATTGAAACAACGAATATACTTACCCAAAAGGACGGGAGATGGGGTGGGAATCAGAGAAAGCTTACTTTATGATGAAAAAAGGATCTTTCATGGTCAAACGCAGTAAGTTTGATTATGACAGCACCCTGATTATTTAGCTTATAAAGTCAATATGCATTCATTCAACAAATCTTTATTAAAACCCTTCTATATGCCAATCACCTGGGACCTGTGTACGAGTCTCTGGGGGCCAGAGAAATATGTATGACATGACATATCCTCAAGCTGTTTATAATCTCACTAGAAAGACAGACATGCAGATATAAAGAGTAAAATAACACTACCAAATTTACATATAATGTAGTCACAATAAGTGGCACATAAATAAAAGGCAAGTGAGTGATACAAAAAATAAGTTTTTTGATTCAGATAAGGGAGGTATCAGGTATCCTAAAGGAGGTAAATAGCATCCGGATAAGGGAAGCTTTGAAACATGACCTACCTTGAAGTACAGTACAAAAAATAGTATGAGAACGTTTTTGTAGTTAAAAAAAAAAAAAATACACCATGAGGCAGAAATTAATCAAGTGTTCCTGAAGAAAGAAAATAGACCAGTCTAACTAGGACAGAAAGTTCTTGTTAGGGAGTAGTAGAAACTAAGCCTTCTTTGACTCTCTAAACCGGGTTGGGGTCTTCTAAATATGCTTTTCTTCAAAATCCTATATTTTTCTTTTCAAACAAATGAACAGGGTTCAAGATGGCAGAGTAGAAGGATGTGTGCTCACTCCCTCTTGCAAGAGCACTGAACAATCATCAACAGGAAGACACTGGAACTAACCAAAAAAGATACCCCACATCCAAAGACAAAGGAGAAGCCACAGTGAGACAGTAGGAGGGAGGCAATCACAATAAAATCAAATCCCATAACTGCTGGGTGGGTGGCTCACAAACTGGAGAACACATATACCACAGAAGTCCACCCACTGGAATGAAGGTTCTGAGTCCCACGTCAGGCTTCCCAACGTGGTGGTTTGGAAACGGGAGGAGGAATTCCTAGAGAATCAGTCTTTGAAAGCTAGCAGGATTTGACTGCAGGACTTCGACAGGAATGGGGGAAACAGAGACTCCGCTCTTGGAAGACACACACAAAGTAGTGTGTGCATTGGGACCCAGGGGAAGGAGCAGTGACCCCATAGGAGACTGAAGCAGACCTACCTGCTAGTGTCGGAGGGTCTCCTGCAGAGGCGAGGGGTGGCTGTGGCTCACCATGAGGACAAGGACACTGGCAGCAGAAGTTCTGAGAGGTACTCTTTGGCGTGAGCCCTCCCAGAGTCCCATTAGCCCCACCAAAGAGCTGGGTAGGCTCCAGTGTGGGGTCGCCTCAGGCCAAACAAACAACAAGGAGGGAACCCAGCCCCACCCATCAGCAGACAAGTGGATTAAAGTTTTACTGAGCTCTACCCACCAGGTCCTTCCATCAGGAAACTTGCACAAGCCTCTTAGATAGCTTCATCCACCAGAGGGCAGACAGCAGAAACAAGAACTACAATCCTGCAGCCTGTGGAACAAAAACCACATTCAAAGAAAGACAAGATGAAAAGGCAGTGGGCTATCTACCAAATGAAGAAATAAGATAAAACCCCAAAAAAACAACTAAATGAAGTAGAGATAGGCAAACTTCCAGAAAAAGAATTCAGAATAATGATAGTGAAGATGATACAGGACCTCAGAAAAAGAATGGAAGCAAAGATCGAGAAGATGCAAGAAAGGTTTAACAGGGCTTCCCTGGTGGTGCAGTGGTTGAGAGTCTGCCTGCCGATGCAGGCGATACGGGTTCGTGCCCCGATCCGAGAAGATCCCACATGCCGCGGAGCGGCTGGGCCCATGAGCCATGACCGCTGAACCTGCGCGTCCGGAGCCTGTGCTCTGCAACGGGAGAGGCCACAACAATGAGAGGCCCACGTACCGCAAAAAAAAAAAAAAAAAAAAAGAGAGGTTTAACAAAGACCTACAAGAATTAAAGAGCAAACACCTAGAAGAATTAAAAAAGAAACAGATGAACAATAAAATAACTGAAATGAAGAATACACTAGAAGGAATCAATAGCAGAATAACTGAAGCAGAAGAACGGATAAGTGACCTGGAAGACAGAATGGTGGAATTCACTGCTGTGGAACAGAATAAAGAAAAAAGAATGAAAAGAAATGAGGACAGCCTAAGAGACCTCTGGGACAAAATTAAACATAACAACATTCGCATTATAGGTGTCCCAGAAGGAGAAGAGAGAGAGAAAGAACCCAAGAAAATATTTGAAGAGATTATAGTAGAAAACTTCTCTAACATGAGAAAGGAAATAGCCACCCAAGTCCAGGAAGGGCAGAGAGTCCCAGGCAGGATAAACCCAAGGAGAAACATGCCAAGACACACAGTAATCAAATTGACAAAAATTAAAGACAAAGAAAAATTACTGAAAGCAACAACAGAAAAACGACAACTAACATACAAGGGAACTCGCGTAAGCCGGAAGGGAGTGGCATGATATACTTAAAGTGATGAAAGGGAAGAATCTACAACCAAGAATACTCTACCCAGCAAGGATCTCATTCAGATTCGATGGAGAAATCAAAAGCTTTACAGAAAAGCAAAAGCTAAGAGAATTCAGCACCACCAAACCAACTCTACAACAAATGCTAAAAGAACTTCTCTAAGTGGGAAACACAAGAGAAGGAAAGGACTTACAAAAGCAAACACATAACAATTAAGAAAATGGTATTAGGAACATACATATTGATAATTACCTTAAACGTGAATGGATTAAATGCTCCAACCAAAAGACACAGGCTTGCTGAATGGGTACAAAAACAAGACCCATATATATGTAACTACAAGAGACCCACTTCAGACCTAGGGACACATACAGACTGAAAGTGAGGGGATGGAAAAAGATATTCCATGCAAATGGAAATCTAAAGAAAGCTGGAGTAGCAATACTCATATCAGATAAAATAGATTTTAAAATAAAGAATGTTACAAGAGACAAGGAAGGACACTACGTAATGATCAAGAGGCTCAATCCAAGAAGAAGATATAACAATTGTAAATATATATGCACCCAACATAGAAACACCTCAATAAATAAAGCAACTGCTAATAGCTATAAAAGAGGAAATCGACAGTAACACAATACTGGGGGACTTTAACACCTCACTTACACCAATGGACGGATCATCCAAACAGAAATTAATAAGAAAACACAAGCTTTAAATGACACAATAGACCAGATAGGTTTAAATGATATTTATAGGACAGTCCATCCAAAAACAGCAGATTACACTTTCTTCTCAAGTGCGCACGGAATATTCTCCAGGATAGATCACATCTTGGGTCACAAATCAAGCCTCAGTAAATTTAAGAAAACTGAAATCATATCAAGCATCTTTTCTGACTGCAACGCTATGAGACTAGAAATCAATTACAGGGAAATAAACGTAAAAAACACAAACACATGGAGGCTAAACAATACGTTACTAAAGAACCAAGAGATCACTGAAGAACTCAAAGAGGAAATAAAAAAATACCTAGAGACAAATGACAATGAAAACACGACAATCCAAAACCTATGGGATACAGCAAAAGCAGTTCTAAGAGGGAAGTTTATAGCAATACAAGCCTACCTCAAGAAGCAAGAAAAATCTCAAATAAACAATCTAAGCTTACACCTAAAAGAACTAGAGAAAGAAGAACAAACAAAACTCAAAGTTAGTAGAAGAAAAGATATCATAAAGATCAGAACAGAAATAAATGAAATAGAAACAAAGGTAACAATAGCAAAGATCAATAAAACTAGAGGTTGGTTCTCTGAAAAGATAAACAAAATTGATAAACCATTAGCCAGACCCATCAAGTAAAAGAGGGAGAGGACTCAAATCAATAAAATTAGAAGTGAAAAAGGAGAAGTTACAACAGACACCACAGAAATACAAAGCATCCTAAGAGACTACTACAAGCAACACTACGCCAATAAAATGGACAACCTGGAAGAAATGGACAAATTCTTAGAAAGGTATAACCTTCCAAGACTGAACCACGAAGAAATAGAAAATATGAACAGACCAATCACAAGTAAAGAAATTGAAACTGTGATTAAAAATCTTCCAACAAAGTCCAAGACCAGATGGCTTCACAGGTGAATTCTATCAAACATTTAGAGAAGAGCTAACACATATCCTTCTCAAACTCTTCCAAAAAACTGCAGAAGAAGGAACACTCCCAAACTCATTCTATGAGGCCACCATCACCCTGTTACCAAAACCAAGCAAAGATACTACAAAAAAAGAAAAATACAGACCAATATCACTGATGAATATAGATACAAAAATCCTCGACAAAATAGTAGCAAACAGAATCCAACACACATTAAAAGGATCATACACCACGATCAAGTGGGATTTATCCCAGGGATGCAAGGATTCTTCAGTATACGCAAATCAATCAATGTGATACACCATCTTAACAAACTGAAGAATAAAAACAATATGATTATCTCAATAGATGCAGAAAAAGCTTTTGACAAAGTTCAACACCGATTTATGATAAAAACTCTCCAGAGACGGGGCATACAGGGAACCTACCTCAACATAATAAAGGCCATATACGACAAACCCACAGCCAACATCATTCTCAATGGTGAAAAACTGAAAGCATTTCCTCTAAGGTCAGGAACAAGACAAGGATGTCCACTCTCACCACTATTATTCAACACAGTTTTGGAAGTCCTAGCCACGGCATCAGAGAAGAAAAAGAAATACAACGAATACAATTGGAAAAGAAGAAGTAAAACTGTCACTGTTTGCAGATGACATGATACTATACATACAGAATCCTAAAGATGTTACCAGAAAACTACTAGAGCCAATCAGTGAATCCGGTAAAGTTGCAGGACACAAAGTTAATGCACAGAAATCTCTTGCATTCCTATACACTAATGATGAAAAATCTGAAAGAGAAATTAAGGAAACACTCCCATTTACCACTGCAACAAGAAGAATAAAATACCTAGGAATAAACCTACCTAGGGAGACAAAAGACCTGTATGCAGAAAACTATAAGACACTGATGAAAGAAATTAAAGATGATACGAAGAGATGGAGAGATATACCATATTCTTGGATTGGAAGAATTAATATTGCGAAAATAACTATACTACACAAAGCAATCTACAGATTCAATGCAATCCCTATGAAATTACCAATGGCATTTTTTACAGAACTAGAACAAAAAAATCTTAAAATTTGTATGGAGACACAAAAGATCCCAAATAGCCAAAGCAGTCTTGAGGGGAAAAAAAATGGAGCTGGAGGAATCAGACTCCCTGACTTCAGACTATACTACAAAGCTACAGTAATCAAGACAATATGGTACTGCCACAAAAACAGAAAGATAGATCAATGGAACAGGATAGAAAGCCCAGAGATAAACCACACACCTATGGTCAACTAATCTATGAGAAAGGAGGCAAGGATATACAATGGAGAAAAGACAGTCTCTTCAATAAGTGGTCCTGGGAAAGCTGGACAACTACATGTAAAAGAATGAAATCATAACACTCCCTAACACCATACATGAAGATAAACTCAAAATGGATTACAGACCTAAATGTAAGACTGGACACTATAAAACTCTTAGAGGAAAACATAAGAAGAACACTCTTTGACATAAATCACAGCAAGATCTTTTTTGATCCACCTCCTAGAGTAATAGAAATAAAAACAAAAATAAACAAATGGGACCTAATGAAACTTAAAAAGTTTTTGCACAGCAAAGGAAACTACAACCAAGATGAAAAGACAACCCTCAAAATGGGAGAAAATATTTGCAAATGAATCACCGGACAAAGGATTAATCTCCATAATATATAAACAGCTCATGCAGCTGAATATATATATATATATATATATATATATATATATATATGTTTTTGTTTGTTTGTTTTTTTGCAGTACGCGGGCCTCTCACTGTTGTGGCCTCTCCCGTTGCAGAGCACAGGCTCCAGACGCGCAGGCTCAGCGGCCATGGCTCACGGGACCAGCCGCTCTGTGGCATGTGGGATCTTTCTGGACTAGGGCATGAACCCGTGTCCCCTGCATCAGCAGGCGGACTCTCAACCACTGCACCACCAGGGAAGCCCCAGCTCAATATTAAAAAAACAAAACAATCTGATTAAAAAATGGGCGGAAGATCTAAATAGACATTTCACCAAGGAAGACATACAGATGGCCAAGAGGCACATGAAAAGATGCTCAACATCACTAATTATTAGAGAAATGCAAATCAAAACTACAATGAGGTATCATCTCACACCAGTTAGAACAGACATCATCAGAAAATCTTCAAACAACAAATGCTGGAGAGGGTGTGGAGAAAAGGGAACCCTCTTGCACTGTTGGTCGGAATGTAAACTGATACAGCCACTATGGAGAACAGTATGGAGGTTCCTGAAAAAACTAAAAATAGAATTAACATATGACCCAACAATCCCACTACTGGGCATATACCCAGAGAAAACCATAATTCAAAAAGACACATGCACTCCAATGTTCATTGCAGCACTATTTACAATAGCTAGGTCATGGAAGCAACCTAAGTGCCCATCAACTGATGAATGGATAAAGAAGATGTGCTACATATATACAATGGAATATTACTCAGTAATAAAAAGGAACGAAATTGGGTCATTTGTAGAGACGTGGATGGATCTAGAGACTGTCATACAGAGTGAAGTAAGTCAGAAAGAGAACAACAAATATCGTATATTAACGCATACATGTGGAACCTAGAAAAATGGTACAGATGAACCTGTTTGCAGGGTAGAAATAGAAACACAGATGCAGAGAACAAACGTATGGACACCAAAAGTGGTGTGATGAATTGGGAGATTGGAATTGACATATATACACTAATGTATAAAATGGATAACTAATAAGAACCTGTTGTATAAAAAAAAATAAAATTAAAAAAAAAACACAAACAAATGAACAAACAAAATCTTGTTCTAAGCCTGTGTTCCCAGCTCTTTTGAATTTACTCTTATTGGGTATCGTGCTTTATCTTCTTATCCATCTATCAGCAGCATCCTAACACTTTCCCTGGTATATGGTTAGTGTTCAGTAAATGGTGGGTAACTGAATAAAAGAATGAAGGCCGAACTTATAAACAGCCAAGAATTCCAGGCCAAAAAATTTGAACTTTATCCTAGGCAATGGGCAATAACTAAAGGTTTGATTAGCATGACATATGCAGTATCACACGAAGATCTATTACAAAAGCAATTCAGCAGCAGAATGTTAAGAAGACTGAACCAAGAATTAGAACTAAGAGTTCTGGATGTGAGGGTATCAAAAAATCTAGGCAAAAAATGACAAAAATCTTGAGAACAGAAAGAAAGGGATGGATATAAGAAACGTTTTTAAGAAGGGCCATCAGGATCTGCCTTTAACTTGAGATATAAATGTACATACTAAATTCAGAGTTGGAATGCCATTAAATCTAATCCCTCTAGTAAATATTCGACGTTTGATATTTCTACCAAGTGGCTCTATTCAGCTTCAGCTTGGACTCTAAGAGTTGCCCCTACACCTCCCAATATACGTCACACATCACAGTGGTATTAGTTAGTCCTTATACCAGCCAAAATGTTTCCTACAGCTCGCTAAGTTTAATTCTACTAATTGTAAACATAAAAGGCTCCCTTTTTCATTGTATGACAACTTTCCTATTGTTAAAGACTGTGAACTGACCTCATCTACACCAAAGTCTTCTTTGATAGACACAAAACATACACCATTCCCCATAAGTCTTCTCTGAGCGTACCGTTTTCAAAATCCCTCTTGCAACATGGGTTCTGAGTACTTCCAAATAATAATACTTCCAAATATTTGACAAGCATAGAATACATTAGGATTGTTACTTTTTTTGCTCTTGTTTAGGAAAATATATTTAATTCAATGACAAGAAATAAAAACAGTAAGTAAGGATTTAGGTCAGAATGGGAAAATTACTTCTTGTAGGGTAGGTCCTGCAGTTCTATTAACAAAAATCAAAATTGTTAAATTTTGACAGACACATCACACCACTGTCTCCTTTGAACTTAGATTTATTGAAGTCTCCTTTTTCTGTGTGTATGTACTGAGGTTACATCAGATCTGAACTAATTTCAATAATCATTTACTGAGTGCTATCCAAATGACAAACTTTGTCAAATCTATCTCTGCATCTACTCTTAAATTTTAAGTGGAATGTCCTTCCCTTCTCTATCTAGATAGCCGTACTAAGCTTTCAAAAAAATCCTTATTTGCAAAGATTTTCGGTATAACATTATTTATAATACCAAAAAGCTAAAGACAACCAAAATATCTTAGAATATGGAAATGGTTAAGAAAGCAACAATATACACTCAGTAAAATTACTTATTAAAAAATTACTAACATGGAAAGTGCTTACATTGCGGTACTAATGAGGAAACCCCACAATATTGAAAAATAAATGATCCCAATTATAAGACAAAAAAATGCATTGAAAAATGAGGAGTCTGGGAAGAATGCAAATTAGTTACTCTTCTGAAGGGCAATCTGGCATTATCTATTATAAAATGTGTACACACTAGAACCTAGGAGTTGCAAGTATCCCAGAGAAACTCTAATCCATGGGACACAGAGATACATATGGATGTTAGTCATAACCAGAAGCAGAAATCTCCTGTTATTTTTTAAAATCAGCATTCATCGATATTACTTCATGACTGCATCACAACTTATGTATTCGTTAAGCAACTGACAGACTTTAGGGCACTTACTTTCCCCCTCTTATTCCATTATAAACAAAGCTGTTACGGACATTCAAATACATGTCTCTAGTACACATGTGTAAGTTTTTCTCTAGGATATGTACCTAAGAGTAGAGCTGCTAGTTTAGTGCATGCCAACCTTCAACTTTACTAGATATTGCCAAATTATTTTCCAACGTTGTACCAATTTATACTCCCACTAACAATACCTGAAAGTTCCTGTTGCTCCGCATTCTTGCCAACACTCAAAATTTTAAATTAATTAAAGATCATTTTATGCATTCTATCTCGGTGAATGTTCCACGTGTAATTGAAAAGAACACATATTCTGCTGTTACCGGCTAGAGGGAAATGTCAACTAGCTCAAGTTGGTTGATACTGTTGTTCATGTCTTCTATGTCCTTACTGATGCTTCTAACAATAACCCAATCCTGCATTAATGACATAAACTGAACCTGGTCTTAATATATTATATGTCTGTATATTGTTGGACTCGGTCTGGCAACACTTTGTTGAGAATTTTTCCATCTATATTCATGAATGAGACTGGCCTGTCATTTTCCTTTCTTGTACTGGTACCAGTCTGTTTCAATATCACAATTATATTAGGGTTATATAATTAGTTGAAGAGTATAGTCTGTTTGCAAGACTGTATAATTTGTATAAGACTGAAATTATCTATTCTTTGAATGTTTAGAAATCAGTTACAAAATGCTCTGATCCATTGTTTTCTTTGTGGGAAAATTTAAACTACTGGTTTAATTTACTTAATGATTATAAGACCATGTACATTTTCTACATTTTTAGTAAGGTTTGGTAATTTGTATATTTCTACAAGTATTCCATTTCACCTAAGGTGTTAAATGTATTGACAAAATGTTTAAAATATCTTCTTTTTAACCTCTGCTGCACATGCTATTTCTTCTTTTCAAATCCAGTATTATTTGTGATTCTTCTCTCTTTTCCTTCCTTCCTTCTTTTAAACTTGTTTACTTATTTTTGATCAGTCTTTACCAGAAGTTTGTCAATTTTACTAATTTTCCAAGGACAAACTGACTTTGTTGATGCTTTCTATCATATCTTTGATTTCTATTTCATTAGCTCCTCTTCAAATTTTTATTATTCCTTTTTTCTGTTTTCTTTGGGTTTATCCATATATTCTTTTAAGCTCTTAAATTGAAGTTTAGCTAATTAACTTTAGACCTCTTTTATTTTATAATGTAACCATTTAAGGCTTAACATATTAAGGTTTAATATAAAACTAGTTATATTCCACAAGTTTTGTTATAAGTAGTACTTTAATCATTTCAAATCAGTTCAAAACATTTTACAATTTCTTCTTTGACTTGGAAATAATTTAGAAATATTTTTAAATGTCCAAATATTGTATGAGTTATTTTATTTCATTTTTTAGTTATCTTTTGTTGATTTCTAACCACTTGTTTTGTCATAACAGAATATTGTACTTGTGATTCTGATTCTTTTCTATTTGTTGAAGCTTGAGTCGTGGTTAAGTTTTTTTAAAGTTCCTATGTATGCTTGAAAAGAATGTATATTCTGAGGTTGCTGGCGATATTTTCTCTACATGTCCACTGAGACAAGTTTGTTAATTACTTTTCTATATATTCACAGAATTCTTTTGTCTGTTCTGTCATTACCCATTAGGGATATGTTAAAATCTCCTACAATGATTGTGATTTTTTTTTTTTTTTTTTTTTTTTTTTTTTGCGGTACGCGGGCCTGTCACTGCTGTGGCCTCTCCCATTGCGGAGCACAGGCTCCGGATGCGCAGGCTCAGCGGCCATGGCTCACGGGCCCAGCCGCTCCACAGCATGTGGGATCTTCCCGGACCAGGGCACGAACCCGTGCCCCCTGCATCGGCAGGCGGACTCTCAACCACTGCGCCACCAGGGAAGCCCAATGATTGTGAATTTATTTCTCCTTGAGGCTCTGACAATTTTTACTTTATATTTTGAAGTTATTAGTTATTAAGCACGTATAATTTTAGAATTGTTAAAATTTTCCTGGCAAAATGAACCACATATCAATATACAGTGACCCTCTTTACCTCTAGAAATGTTTTTTCCCTTTATCTTCAAGTGTATTTTATCTACTATCATACAGCTATTCCAGTTGTTAGACATATCTTTTTCCATCCTTTAGCTTCTGTGTCCTTTAGCTTTTCTGTGTCCCTGTGTATTAGGTGTGTCTCCTGTAAATAAGTAGGTTGTCAGGTTTTTGCTTGTTTGTTTAGTACTGTTTGTTTAGTACTCTCTGATAATCTTTTAATCTAATCTTTTCAAGTCCTTTTACATGTATTATAAGATATATTTGGAGTTATGTCTCCCAACTCATTTATGATTTCTGTTTGTGCCACTTCTATTTTTCTCCTCTCTTGTGTTGGGTATATATACACAACTTCAATTTTACTAAGTAATGACAAAATTTTTGTAAGCTGATTATGCCAATTTACATACTCACCAGTGAATAAAAGTTCTTGCTGCTCCACATCTTCATCAGAACTTGGTATGTTAAGACTTTAATTTTCACCAATCTGGTTGGGTGTATAAACAATATCTCGATGTGGTTTTAATGTGTATTTCCTTGCTAATCAAAATCTTTATCCTTGTCCAGACCTCACAATGTTTCTTTAACTCTAATCATAGACTCTCAAGTTACGTCCAATTTAAACTATCTTGATTTTTTAAATCCCCACAAATTACATATTATTTTGTACAGTCAATACTTGTTATAATTACCCCTAAATTTTCTGCTTTCCTTCTCACTATTCTTGCCTCTCAGACACTCCTTCTGGAGATTTATTTTTTCTTCATCTTAAAATATATCCTTTAGCAATTCCTTTGGTGGAACTATATTGGTGGTGAAGACTTTCAATTTTATGTCTGAAAACACCTTTATTTTGCCCAAGCTCGAGATATTTTCAATGGGTAGACAATTCTAGCTATTTGCTCTCAGCACTCTGAAGTTATTTCATTGTGTTCTGGCTTCAGTTGCTTCTGTTAAGAAGTTAGCTGTGTTTGCTCATTGTTCCTTTTTTCTCAGACTGATTTCAAGATTTTTTTTGTAATATTCGGGGTTCTGTTTTACTGTGGTACATACATGTCAGTGAGGATTTCTTTCCATTTACCCCACTTAGAATTCACTGGGCTACCTGAATCTGAACATCCATATTTCATCAATTCTGACACTCTGTTAGCTAAATATCTTTTTGAATATTGCTTCTTCTCCAACCTTTCTATTCTTTACTGCTGGAGCTATGGATTGAATGTTTATGGGGCTCTCTTACTCTATCCCCTTAACCCGTTTCATATTTTTTATTTCTTGTTTGTGCTGCATTCTGGGTAATTTCTTCATATCTATCTTTTATTTCACTAATTCTCTCCTTAAGCCATGTCTAATCTAAGAATTTTCTTTGTTTTTCATGTTGTGTTAATTTTAATGGTGTCTTGTTTTCTTTCAATATTTAACTTCTTTAAACACAGCTATTTTATTTGCTGTATCTGATCATACTAATATTTTCAGTCTTTATGAGCCTGATTCTGCATTTTCATGCTTCCACTAACTCATAATCATGGTGGCTTTTTTACTCAGGTACCTCTTTTTTCTTTTTTCCTTTCAGATTGTGAGCCCATGTCCCCCCAAAACTCATCTGTGTGACTTCTGTGACACCTATATGTAAAGTGCTTTCTTCCAGAAAAGACATAAATTGTATAGATGCCTAGGAGCAGTAATAACCCACTTCAAACTAAATCTTCAGCTTGAACTTTTTTGAGACCTTCAGGCAATGTGAATTCCATCCCCAAAACAACTGAATGTAGGTTATTGTTAGGAATTCTCAGGTCCCTCCTATCTAAGGCCAAGGGCAAGTTCACCCCTTTTAAGGGTTCTGGCTTTATAGGAAGATCTCTAATTTTGTCTCTTAAGCTGCACAGGACCCTTTAAAATCTACAGTCTAGGTCACCAAGATTGGCAGACACCTAGCACCCCCAACACATACCAGCTCTTGCAGCTATGGAATCATTCTCCTTGTCCTTCTTTCTAGCCACTATTTCCTTACTGTACTACCAGTTCAGTTATGCTTTGTAAGTGAAGTTATTTCTAGCCAACATTTTAAGTATTCCATACCAGATGAAGTTTCTCTGCACATTCAATCTACCACATGGTCAGAAATTGAACACTATCTATTTTTTAAATGTAAATGCATGACCTTAGATTTGAAATTTAATCAAATCAATGTAACATCTCTAGTTTTAGTTTTCTTTGTAAAATGGGTATAATAACAGTACCTACACCTCATGGAGTTCTTATGAAAATTAGATAAGGAAATTCATACAAAGTGCCTGGCACAGTATAGGGACACAGGAAGCATACATGAAATATTAGCAATCATTATCATTATTATAGCTGATTTGGGCTCAATATTATAACCTATTAAATTTTGTTTTGCTTTTAGAGTCTTAGTATTGAACAGCTATTTCCTCCAGCAACATATATGATGAAAATATATTACCCATGTCTTCGACTTGTTTATTCAAATAACCGGTGAAAAAACAAAACAAAACAAAACAAAACTACTTCAGGTAGGACCAAGGACACCTCTTGGGTGAAAGGTCCTAGAAACATTAATCTAAGATGACAACTCATCATTTGCATGATTGTTAAAGTACACTTTTGAGATTGCTTTCAAATTCTTTCACAGTGGTATTTTTGTGAAATGCTCACTGAGGAAAATTATGAGATCTCAGTAATGGATGTCACAGGATTCTAGATTTGCCACTATAACTGATTTGTAATTACATGTAGGTGGTATATCTTGTGTTTACCAAATATAACCATAAAAATCAATTCACCTCTTCATGGATGAATTATTATGGGGAAAAAGCAAGTAAGACAAAAGATTCAGTGGCCTAATCTTAAAGTCAACAAATTAAGTATTTAGGTACAATATGAAGATCATCAAAGTATAGCTTTGTATACTGTCAAGCAAGAATACTGACATTTTCAAGAAAAGTAGTAGTTGACATTTCTGAGATTTTTATAATTCTTAAGTAAAGTAGAAATATTGTGCTACATTAAAGCAAAGTTGCAAATAACATCTGCATTTTAGAATAAAGCATGACTCTGTTAACTAGAAATGAAATAGGGAAGCTAAAAATGATATATCTGTAAATCTCCTTAGACGAAGAGGCCTTTGGCCCTTAACTCATTCTCTAGTAAAATATCCACGATGATTTCTTCTTTGGTCTCCCTCTTGCAACCAGGCAGAGAGAAATTTTTGTTCACCTATTTTAACCTATTCTATAATGCTACTTCTAATTCCACTAGACTATAAATTCCACAAGGCAGCAGATCTAATCTAAGTTCCTCAACTGTGATTAAGACATAGTAAGCATTCAATAAAATAATTACTGAATGAATGAATTTAACTTCCAGTTGAGGATAATGCCATATTTTAAACTAAGCCCCCCCCAAAGGTATAAAATAACTAAAGAGATATTTGTGATTAAAGCAAATGTACAGTACATGATAAAACTGGTGGAGAGGGCAACAGGTAACATTATGCAGCCAAATAAATAAGATGATGTAGAGCTGCACTGGCTTACATGACAAGATGTCCACCATATATTATTCAGTAAAAGATGCCAGCTATACAATAGCACATTGAACTCATTTTTTAAAAACAGTATATATATGTAACTGTTTAGCACTATCTGGAAGAGTGGCTACCTCTGAATAGCGGGAATTTAGGTGATTGCTGCTTTTTTCTTTATACTTTTCAGTGTTGTATGAATATCTTAACAATAAGCAAAAACTATTTTATAATCAGAAAAAAAATGAAGCTCTTTTCTTTTTGGAAAAAACAGGGACGAGCAGGCAAGCAAGTTGCCAGGTAAGCAAACATACAACACACTTTTGACACATTCCCTAAGCCTAACTTAACTATACGATTCACAGAGGTCTTCTCCCATCAACCACTTACGGAAATAAACTACCATCTAATGACAATTTTACACATTCTTCTATAGGTAAAACTACATAACCTTTATCTCTTCTAATCCTTAGCTCTTTTACAGTATATCTGTCAATACATTTAGTGCTCGACAGGTGAGACCATCTCCCATTTATAAGGTGCTTTGGGATCTTTTAAAAAGGGAAATGTTATGCTGAAAAAAAAAAATCAGATCAGATCAGTTCTTCCTTATTACTGAAAGTCCCTTAAGGGCTATAGGAATGGAGTCCATGCTCATTTAGAGAAGCCAGAAACATCCAGACTACCATTTAAACATAGTAATAATAATTTTATAAATCATACTAAACAAGAATTATTACGGAAAGAAGCTTATGTTTTCATCTATCTAATGAAGCATTGCAGATAGGGCTACAATCTATAATTTAGAACAAATATAGTTATAAAGATATTGGAGAAATTCCCTAAGAAACACAATTATTTTCTCTTGGATTATTGAATTTCTTTTCACAAAGATACTTGGTTTAGGCCTAATGTAAGAGCGTATTCAAATCAGTAACTGCTCCTGACTCACCATCCAGGAAATAAGACCTCTTCTTATAAAAGGAACTGAAGTTGGTAAGTTTCCTTGAGCCATCTGGCCTTATAGGAAATCACTTTTCCTCACAATGATGAAATCAGCTAGCCCTAAGGATTTCTCTACCATGAAGAGGCTCCAGAGCCAGAAGGTCTGAGTTCAAATCCTGCCATGGCCACAAGTTAGCCAGCTTCTATAGATGAATACATAAGTACTCAGAACATTACTAGTGCAACAAGTGTTAGTATCATTGTCATGTGCGTACAACTGGCAAAAATGAAAGAAAAAACTAGCTAAATGAGCACAGGCAAATCATTTAATTTCTCTGAGACTCAGTTTACCCATTTCTAAACATGAAGTTTAGAACAAATGATGCCTCATGTCTCTCCTAGCTGTGTCCTCTATAATCTAGAAGACATGAGACAGTCAGACACTATGCTCTAAATAAATGACTCCCAAAACGCTTCTCAAAACGAGTGTGTTCTCCTGACCCTGGTTCGTCAAGATGCTAATCTAGTTTAAAAAAAAAAAAAAAAAGGCAAAGTCACACAAGTTTAAGAAATGCTGTCTATTATATTACTCTCATGGGGAATCCCAAAGTGTATCAGCATCTTAAAAGCTCTGAGAAGTTCTGTTAAACTTTGTTTAGTCTAGCATTTCTCAAACAACCCTTTTTTCTTTTTCTTTTTTTTTTTTTTTTTTTGCGGTACGCGGGCCTGTCACTGTTGTGGCCTCTCCCGCTGCAGAGCACAGGCTCTGGGCACGCAGGCTCAGCAGCCATGGCTCACGGGCCTAGCCACTCCACGGCATGTGGGATCTTCCCGGACCGGGGCACGAACCCATGTCCCCTGCATCAGCAGGTGGACTCTCAACCACTGCACCACCAGGGAAGCCCTCAAACTACCTTTGACCATGGATAGTTATTCTTTTCCTGTTATCTTTCAGAACATTTGTTCCATAAAACACATTTTTTGGAACACTCTCCACTGCTTTATAAGCCATGCTCCCCATTGTTACATGCTTCTTCAAGGAGATAGGGACTTATCAAGCTCAAACAACAATACCTACTTTGGAACTAAAAAGTTCTTACTGAGGTATTATACAATTAGAAAAAAAATTATTTTTTTCAACAAGTGTGATTAGTAGAAAGGGAGAAGAAAATAAACACCTGGGCAAAGTTAAGTATTAAGAGAACAGAGGAAATGGTTTAAGAGAGCCATCATGATGGCTAATGATGTTGAGCATCTCTAAATGTGTCCCTAGACCATTTTAACAGTCATTTTTATTTACTGAAACCGCCGTTCCTAATTTGCCTAGTGCACTGACACAAATTTGATTGGCCACTGGACTTTCAAACTATCCAAATTCAATAACAGTAGCAATACTCTCACTGGCTACCTAGAGTTCTTTAGTTCCTACTGTGCTAATTGTGATTGTCATTAGTACTGTTCACTGATAATCCAGCTCTCCTCTCCCTCCAGGCACACGCGAAGATTGCACTATCTGGCCCCTTGCAGTTGGCTATGTGACTATGGCCAAAGACTCATGAGCAAGAATTACGAACATTTGTTACTTCTGGGCCATAGGCTTTAATTGCTGGTAAGACAATATCCCGAGGTTGTCTTACTGTGGGGAGAACAACTGGCAATGTTTGAGAGATGATGGATGCACTGTTAGCCTGGGCTCCTATGTGACTACAATGAGCAGAGACCCTGTGAAATAATAAGAAATATATATATATATATTGGTATCTGTCCCCAATTCCTGGCACAAAGTTCCAAAAACCCTTGCAGAACTTACCTCAACATAATAAAGACCATACATGACAAACCCACAGCCAACATCATTCTCAATGGTGAAAAATTGAAAGCATTTCCTCTAAGATCAGGAAGAAGACAAGGCTGTCCACTCTCACCACTATTATTCAACATAGTTTTGGAATTTTTAGCCACAGCAATCAGAGAAGAAAAGGAAATAAAAGGAATCCAAATCAGAAAAGAGGAAGTAAAGCTGTCACTGTTTGCACATGACATGAGCCTATACATAGAGAATCCTAAAGATGTTACCAGAAAACTACTAGAGCTAATCAATGAACTTGGTAAAGTAGCAAGATACAAAACTAATGCACAGAAATCTCTTGCACTCCTATACACTAATGATGAAAAATCTGAAAGAGAAATTAAGGAAACACTCCCATTTACCATTGCAACAAAAAGA
Source organism: Pseudorca crassidens (assembly GCF_039906515.1). Lineage (NCBI taxonomy): Eukaryota > Metazoa > Chordata > Mammalia > Artiodactyla > Delphinidae > Pseudorca > Pseudorca crassidens. Next base: position 9,875,798 of record NC_090302.1, read on the forward strand.
ATAAAATACCTAGGAATAAACCTACCTAAGAAGACAAAAGACCTGTATACAGAAAACTATAAGACACTGATGAAATAAATTAAAGATGATACAAACAGATAGAGAGACATACCATGTTCTTAGATTGGAAGAATCAATATTGTGAAAATGACTATACTACCCAAAGCAATCTACAGATTCAATGCAATCTTATCAAACTATCAATGGCATTCTTCACAGAACGAGACCAAAAAATTTCACAATTTGTATGGAAACACAAAAGACCCCGCATAGCTAAAGCAATCTTGAGAAAGAAACATGGAGCTGAAGGAATCAGGCTCCCCAACTTTAGACTATACTACAAAGCTACAGTAATCAAGACAGTATGGTACTGGCACAAAAAGAGAAATATAGATCAATGGAACAGGATAGAAAGCCCAGAGATAAACCCACGCACATATGGTCATCTTATCTTTGATAAAAGAGGCAAGAATATGGAGAAAAGACAATGGAGAAAAGACAGCCTCTTCAATAAGTGGTGCTGGGAAAACTGGACAGCTACCTGTAAAAGAATGAAATTAGAACACTCCCTAACACCATACACAAAAATAAACTCAAAATGGATTAAAGCCCTAAATGTAAGGCCAGACACTATAAAACCCTTAGAGGAAAACATAGGCAAAACACTCTATGACATAGATCACAGCAAGATCCTTTTTGACCCACCTCTTAGAGAAATGGAAATAAAAACAAAAAAAAATAAAAAATAAAAAAATAAAAAAATAAAAAAAATAAATAAACAAATGGGACCTAATGAAACTTCAAAGCTTTTGCAAAGCAAAGGAAACCATAAACAAGACGAAAAGACAACCCTCAGAATGGGAGAAAATATTTGCAAATGAAGCAACTGACAGAGGATTAATCTCCAAAATTTACAAGCAGCTCATGCAGCTCAATATCAAGAAAACTAACAACCCAATCCAAAAATGGGCAGAAGACCTAAATAGACATTTCTGCAAAGAAGATATAAGATTGCCGACAAACACATGAAAGGATGCTCAACATCACTAATCATTAGAGAAATGCAAATCAAAACTACAATGAGGTATCATCTCACACCAGTCAGAATGGCCATCATCAAAAAGTCTACAAACAATAAATGCTGGAGAGGGTGTGGAGAAAAGGGAACTCTCTTGCACTGTTGGTGGGAATGTAAATTGATACAGCCACTATGGAGAACAGTATGGGGGTTCCTTAAAAAACTACAAATAGAACTACCATATGACCCAGCAATCCCACTACTGGGCATATATCATGAGAAAACCATAATCCAGCAAGAGTCATGTACCACAATGTTCACTGCAGCTCTATTTACAATAGCCAGGACATGGAAGCAACCTAAGTGTCCACTGACAGATCAATGGATAAAGAAGATGTGGCACATATATACAATGGAATATTACTCAGCCACAAGAGGAAACATAATTGAGTTATTTGTAGTGAGGTGGATGGACCTAGAGACTGTCATACAGAGTGAAGTAAGTCAGAAAGAGAAAGACAAATACCATATGCTAACACATATATATGGAATCTAAAAAAAAAAAAAAAGGTTCTGAAGAACCTAGGGGCAGGACAGGAACAAAGACGCAGATGTAGATAATGGACTTGAGGACACGGGGAGGGGGAAGGGTAAGCTAGGACAAAGTGAGAGAGTGGCATGGACATATATACACTACCAAATGTAAAACAGATAGCTAGTGGGAAGCAGCTGCATAGCACAGGGAGATCAGCTCGGTGCTTTGTGACCACCTAGAGGGGTGGGATAGGGAGGGTGGGAGGAAGGGAGTCGCAAGAGGGAGGAGATATGGGGATGTATGTATACGTATAGCTGATTCACTTTGTTATACAGCAGAAACTAACACACCATTGTAAAGCAATTATACTCCAATAAAGATGTTAAAAACAAAACAAAAACCCTTGTAATTTTCTAAGTGACAAGAGCACTAGGAGCATCTCTTGCTCTAGTATTTGGTCTTTGACCCCAGTCCCTGAGACGGGACTCTTGAAACCCTTCTAATTTCCTAAGTGACAGGAGCACTAGAAGCATCTTTTGTTCTAATGAGGTGACTCTGGGTTGATGGATGCTCCTGGATGGATGCCGGTAGAAGCTTGGAATTTTCAATGCTGCCCCCACAACCTCTTCAGAAAGGGGAGAGGGGATGGAAATGAAGTCAGTGATTGATCCTACAGTGATGAGGCCTCCATAAAAATCTCAGAAGTGGGCTTCCCTGGTGGCGCAGTGGTTGAGATTCCGCCTGCCGATGCAGGGGACACGGGTTCGTACCCCGGTCCGGGAGGATCCCACATGCCGCGGGGCGGCTGGGCCCGTGAGCCATGGCCGCTGAGCCTGTGCTCCGCAACAGGAGAGGCTGCAGCGGTGAGAGGCCCACGTACTGCAAAAAACAAAACAAAACAAAACAAAAAAATCTCTTAAGTATGGGGTTTCAGAGTTTCCAGGTTGGTGAACACCTCCACATACTGGGAGGGTGATACAGCCCAACTCCACAGGGACATGCTCCTGCGCTAGGGAACCTCCCAGACCTCACCCTATATCTCTTTATCTGACTGTTCATCGGTATCCTTTATCATATCATATAACAAACTGGTAAACGTAAGTAACTCTTTTCCTGAGTTCTGTTAGCTTCTCTAGCAAATAAATTGACGTGAGAGGGGTGTCAAGGGAACCTCTTATTTATAGGCAATCGGTTAGAAGCACAGGAAACAACCTGAACTTGCAGCTGGCATCTGAAGCGGAGTGGGGCAATCTTAAGAGACTGAGCCCTTAACCTGTGGGGTCTGATGCTACCTCTAGGTAGATAGTGTCAGAAATGAATACAATTATAGGACACCCAGTTGGCATTGCATAGAATTGCTTGGTGGGGGAAAAAACTCACATATTTGGTGAACAGAAGTGTCAAAAGTGAAGTATTCTGTGAGTAGTAAAAGAGACACACAGGAGTGAAGACTGGGTATTGTTTCCTAACTAGTCAAGATTTGGAGGTTGCTTGTTACAGTGGTATAACCTAACTTAGCCTTTCCAGGTGGGGTTTCATAAAAGAATTAAGCCCCACGCAGAAAACTGAGTGACAATCTTTTTAATTCCCTCAAGAATGCTACATGTAGCTAGTAACATATATGTAACATACATTTTCACTGTCCCTATGCTTATCCTAGGGCACACTGCTAGAGAAAATAGCAGAACTTTCAAGACTGGGTCTGCTACAAATGCACGCTACATAATTGTAACTGAGTACACAATCCTGTTTAGTAATTCCATTTCAAATATGTTGGTTGCCTTTTACACTGACCGCAATAATACGTTCCACAGATCCTGAGTAATGTGGAATCCTCTAGGTTTTGAAATTATTATACAAAAATACGATTCAAATCTCAGCTCAGCCACTTACTAGCTGTGTGACCTCTGGCAAGTCACTTCACTTCTCTGAGCTTCCATTTTCTCAACTATAAAATGGAAGTTTTCATAACTACCTGATAAGATTATTCTAAGATAAGAGTATGTAAAGTACCAAACCTAAGTTCAAAGCTCATGTTAAGGAAATATTAAGTCCCTCAAATTCCCAATCCCACCTGTCTGAAGTCTTGCAATAGATATATACTTCATTACCTTCCTTCTGAAAAAAAAAAATGGCAAAGAGACATGGTCCCTATCTTCATGGGCCATGGAGTCCCCCCAAAACAAAAACATTACAAATTGTCATGTCCTATGAAGGGAGGAGTCCTAGAGAATAATATGGAAGATCTGCTTTGGCAAGAGTGGTTAAGAAAGTCTCTCTCCAAAGAGATGACATTTAAGCCGAGACCTGAAAGGTGAAAAAACATCTAACCACTCTGTTTTATCTTCCCACCTCTGTAACCTTGGCCTACCTCCAACTGTCATTTCTCTCTCTACTACTCTCTATCACCCTCTATGGGCTACTTGACCTCTGCCTGCAAACACACACAAGCCTTAGACTTCTCCATGGGCAGAAAGGGTGGTCACACAACCTCATGACTTACTATCATCTCTAGTTATTCATTTTCTATTTGCCACCATTAAAGATATTTAAAAGATGGCCAAAGTCTTTCAAAAGTAGGGTTCCCTAAAGTAGAATATGCATTTACCTTCTAGAAATAACAATTCTGACTGGAACTCCATTCACTTAAAAGTACTGATTTTGGGGGAAAAAAAAAAAAGTACTACTTAAAAAAAAGTCATATTGCTCTCATATCCTAAAAACCCCTTGTTATTGTTCAGATACAGTTCCCTTGTACCATTATGCTAACTTATATATATATGATATACACGTGCATAGGCATATAATAGATGGGAAATAAGCTTTGAAATGGCAGCTTAAAATGATACCATGGATGAGCATTACAATGTGCAGACCACGCTTTTTAATCGAATGCTTAGTATTATATAAATGCTCATAACTTAATATTTCTTTGCCCATGGAATCTAATAATTTCCTGAAGGAATTTATGCATGCCCCCTTCTTCAAGTAAGAATATTGTTATGACAAACTAAGGTAAGCTCCACTCCAAATGACTCCACCTTTTTTGAACTAATTTACCTCTTATGCTCATAATTAAGAATTGCCTATTAGTTTGCCAAAGAAAAGATTTTGGAAAATCGTAAAATCCTTTAATTTGCTCATAATGTATTTACATTTTTAGTTGAAACATCAAAATGCTATGCAGAGATACATTCATTCTAACTCACTAAAAATAGCCATTATTTAAGCCTTATGGTTTATCATAAGCATGTTATAGCTACATAATAAACATGTATACCTATAGCCAGTAGTTTCACATGTAAATTCTGTTCCACCAAGAGTACTATAAATAGGACTGCTTTTAATAGAATGACAATAAAGATCATATCACATGTTGAGGTAATTTTTAAAGAAACATTTTTGAAATCTAAATGAAGAAATTCTTAAAACATTTGGTAATGAGGATCAGGTGTGAGAAAGTGTAACATAAATGTTAAAACTTTTGGAGAAATGATAAGAGGGAAAGAACGGAAAAACAAGTAATTTTAACTTGTATCTCTGAAGAACTTATTCTCTTTATAAGTAATAACTGCCTATAATATTTCCTTCCTACGTGCATTTAAAATGCTCTGAAATTAAAATCCTACTCTGAGGAATCTCAGTACCTTTGTAGTCTGTCACACATGCTAAATATTATCAAGTCTGGAATGAAGGTGAAGCTGAGGAAGCTAGGTATATCTTCCTAACTTAAAGCTATAGTCAATGTGCAAGAAATTAAACTGTGTACTCTTTCAAAAAATCACGGAACATACCGCATGAAGAAATGAATATTACTGAAATTGGGCAGGCATACCAACCAAAAGCATTTCCAGATGGCAAAGAATTCATTGGAACAAGAATTACAGAAGTATATTCAAAGCCATATTCTGTCTTTGATAATTTAGAGGCAGCCATGATAACCACTATTTGTACATGACAGTCATATGAAATAATAAACCTTGCTAGCTATAAACATTACCAAATTCTGACACTATTGATTTATTATGTCTAACAGTGACATCAAACCAAACAACTGACAGAAACAATGTTACAGGTTTAAGAGCAGTTTGTCAACGATTAATACTGCCAAACGGGGTTTAGCTTTATGCTGGGACCACTTGTCTAGCAGTTGTCAATCCAAGCAAAAATTACTACTGCCACACGTCTGCTAACACAGGCCCGAGGCACCGCTCCGTTAGCCCTCATTACCCCGATCACTGCAAATACAGATGCAAGGCCAGTCCCTATTTAATATGTGTGTTAATTATGCAAATTATTAATTGGGCTGGTGCTTGAGGACTTGTGTTTATGCCCAGATTAGAGTCAATAAATGTATCACACAGCATTCTGAGCCTGACCTGTGACAGAAATAAAGCTGTGCAGAAAGCGACATTTCTCTCATACTCTTCTAAATCAGAACACTAGCTCTATATAGTGTTGCACAATGATTCAGAAAGAGGCCCCACATGGGAGATAGAGAAACCACAGAATATATCTTTTATTAATATATTTATTTGTTAATAATATTCCTTGCCTGATATTGTTCATAATTTACAACATTCACTAAATTACTTTACCAAGTCCATTGTTTCTATAGAAAAAATGTTGAATGCACTAAGTGTTAAAATACATTTTTAGAGTTATTTTTTCCAATAAAGCTATAGTTTTGGTCCTATTTATATTGTACGCCCATAAAAACTGTATGACATGATATTATGTTGTAAATTTTTTTTACTTAAAAAAAATCATATAGATTTAAACCTCCGAAGATAGAGAGCAAAGCTGTAAGATTTTTCCAATTAAAATTTACAGCAGACAATGTTGTAAATTTCATACACTTGTAATGCTTGCTGCAGTTGTACTGAAATGGGAACTATTGATCAGTATGATTTCCCAGGATACATGAAAGGGGAACAAGGTATTGCACAAACAGAAACAAAACTTTCATTTGTAAAGCTTTCTATTAGACTTTACTGCCCTCATTTGGTTCTACATGCATCTATCTAAACAGGAAAAAAGTCACATTCTCCCCCACAGAATGACAATAAAAGCAAAAACATACAAAAAACAAACAAAAGACACACACAGTTAACCAAAAGTAACATTGTAGCCTAGTAAAAGCATAGTTTTGACTATCAAGATGATACATATATAATTTGATGAAAGGATAATTATCATTTGAAGGAATTTTTTTAAAAAAGGAAAAAACTGCCTTGAAAATGAAAGTAAATCAAGATCAATTTGAATAACACTAATAAAGCATAAACAGCAAGCATTAATACATTTATAATATTAGAAATAGTTTCTATGAATATGTTAAAATACCTTATAAATTTTATAAATATAAGTTATTAGATTTATAAAGTTTAAGTTATTGGCATAAAGAAACTGAAAAACTTGGTCTGTAAAAATGTGTTAATGAAAATATCACAGGCTCAATATGAAATCAGATATATTAAAGTTTTGCCTTCTTGGACTGATTCTCAACTAAAAATAAAACTAAAGGGCAGCTTCCATTCTGCCTGGTTTTGTTGGAGGCTCGCTGATGACAGTCATCTCAAACTTTTCTTAATCTTACAAATCATATAGAACAGCTTTAAGTTATTCACCCAATAAAAGTTATTCATGTCCAGAGAACTCCATGGAGATAAGCCAGAAACATAAAATTAAACTCACTTAATTTGACTTGGTCACCCCATGTCTGATACAGTCTAGCTCAAGATAATAAAAATATCTACCATTTACCGAGTACCAGCTTTTTCACAGGCTTTTCATAACACCCTGACAAACAGATATTACTACATTTTTTTACTACATTTTTTATAATGAGAAAATCAAGTCTCAGAAAAGTTCAGTAACTAGTCCAAAGTCATAACTCTAATAGCAAAACTAGGAGTTTGAAACCCAAGGCAACATGACACCAAAACACAAGCTCTTTTGATTCAAGCTACCTGTCAATGGTCCTAAATGACAGTGATTCCAAGGCTTATAAGTACAAATGAACATGACTATGTAAATGGAAGAAGGCAATTATATTTTAGTCTCTTTGGAAAATTTGAGACAACTGAATTAAAGCTATTTAAACAAGATGTATCAAACACATTCATTCACTGAAAATTATAAAGGAGTTATTAGGTCACTAGGGATGAGAAATATTAATTTCTAAAATTAGTAGCTTTCTCAGCGACAATTTTGCAAATACAATTTGAAAGATAATTTTCTTAAAAATTTTTATTGAAGTATAGTTGATGTATAGTATTATATAAGTTATAGGTGTACAATATAGTGATTCACAATTTTTAAAGATTATATTCCATTTATAGTTATTATAAAATGAAAGACAATTATTTGGGAAGTAGGGAGTGACAGTAGCTGAAATTTTTAAATTTCAAAATAAATTCATGATTTATTTTGAATCATTTTGAACATTAAAAATAAATTCATGATTCAAATGGCAGATCTATCTTGATACAAATCTTGGTGCTCTCCAGGGATTTCTATCATAATGCCGTGTGTGTGTATAGGAGCCAATTAATGTTCCTTGTTTAAATAAATGCACAGTTTTTCATGTTAATGTCCTTTTATTAACCGTTATTGAGCATTTAAAGTATCTACTCTCTAAAAAAGGATCTAAAAATCTTTTTATTTGGCTATTATTTTAATACTTGTTTTTTAATTGTGATAATTTATAGGTAATTGAAGAAGCTGATGAGTAATAATTACTCACATAACCATAAAAATATCATTTCTAAAAAATGGTACACATAACTCAAATGATCTCAACTTTTAATGGGGATACTTAGTCCTCTTATCCAGTTGATTATAATTTTTCAACTTCAATTTGACATTGAAATTTAACATTATACTTGAACAAATTTGAAGATGGCTTTTCCTTTCTTTTCCCACCTAAAGTCATCCGAAAGTCTGAATCATCAGGGGTCCTTTGTGTCATCCATGGCTGGGTATATTTCAGTATATTCTAAATAAGTATAGTTTTCTAGCAAACAGCTGACCTTGTTTTTGTAAAAATGACTGCACTAAAAATGTGGGTTTTATATTATTTTGGACCATGTCCTCTTGGTGACAGTTCCTACAAAAACAAAACATTAGAGTAAAAGTATATTGGGGAAAAGTATAAGTTTAGAACTATGGGCTACATTTTGAGATAAACCAGTAAGACTCTAATTTATCAACATTATTTGTAACAGTTAATTTTTACACTTCAAAAAATTCTAAATTCAAGTCATGAGTGTAATTTAAATACTGAAGTGTGAAAAAAGACGGTAAAGCACAATGCCAACATGGCAAAGGTCAAGAGTGTGACCCCTAGGTGGGCCAGTAAGTCACATACTATACACATACTGAATACACAGAGCAGTATTACAAATTGAGAAAAAGGAAAATTTACTCAGACACTAAGAGATAAGCACATCTTAATAAAAATGTTGACAATGTTAAAAACAAAACAATCTCTTTGCCTTATACTAAACTAGATTATCCAAAGGCCTACTAGGTATTACACACTAACAGGAAAAAAAAGTTTATTATTAGCATTTATGAGTTCGTAAGGCAGTGCAATCCAATCATGTAGTCACTATCAAATACTGTGGTTAGAAGCAGAGGAAAAGTTTCAGAGAAATAACTAGAAAGGGAATATTCTCATAAAAAGTTATAACAACTATGAATGTAACAGTTCCTGGAAAAAAATTAGAATTTTGTTTCACTTTCAATTCTAACGTGTTTCATAGCAGCATAAAAACAATGTGATAAACTGACCCAAACAACACCCACCTTTAATGTTTCCAGAAACTGCACATTAGCCAATAGTTTATTCAAAGACTGAACCAACCTCTGCTTGATATGCAATGGCACTAAAATAGCACAAATTCACAGTATTTAGAAACTGGAATTCCATTGCACACTACAGTGCTTATTCCAAATTTAGTCAATGATTCTAAAAGCCAAACTGCCCATCTTTAGTACTGATCAGTCATAACATGGAGAATGTAACAATTTAGATAACCTCCCACATTAACAGCTTGAATTTAAACAGGTAGTAAGAGGCAATATTCTATTATAAAAGGGAAAAAAGAAATAGACAATGGATGGGTCTAATAATGGGAAAAGATAACAAAGACCTAGGATTCTAGCATCTGGCACTAAATGAACTTTTTTGTAAACTGAATGGCGGTTTCCAAAACTGCTCCAAGCATCATTCCTTTGCCAAGGCAGTAAACAGCTTTTATCAGCAATAATGATGGCATAATCCCAGCTAAAAAGGAAAGTAACATATGGCAGCAGCCCTCCAAATACCATCCCAACAAAGTAGGGGGCATTTTTATTACAGCGTCCACTTGCAGAAAATCTGCCAGACATCTTTCGCTCTTCTCTTCTCTTTTTATTTATTTGTTTTTAAACAGGTTATCTTCTTCTCTAAACTGAATATCACATTTGGGAATTTTAAACTAATGATTCCTTTTTCTTAAACCTACTCACAGACTTACACAAAAGAGACTGCCACATCTAATGATAGCTAATAAAATGGAGCTGCCTATTCAAAATAAATAAATAAATAAAATTTCTAAATCTCTAAACTCATAAACAAATGCTTTTAATTAAGGATACTGGTTCCTAGCAGAATGACTTATACACAGTGAACACCCAAGAAATAACTGATTTCAGAATATAAGAAAAGTTCTCAAGAAAATTCAGGGGGAAAATACTGCAAACACAAAATGTTACTTGGTGTAAAGCTGATAAACAATGAACTACAGTAAATTGCAAAGAAACATGATGTATAAATGATCTTAGTCGTATTTGGTATGTGTTAAAATGTCAGACTTAATAATACATAGCTCTAATCAAAACAATCTCAGTGAAGTATTTTTTAGGCCAACATACTGTTTATCAATAAAAGTGTAAAAGAGGATCTTCTATAAAATATCTTCTAATGGCCTGTGGGGTGGACTAATGAATCATAAATCCTACATTGGTTTTCAGTGATGGACTTTCTATTTTCATTGACAAGTCAATGGCTGTCTTTTTTACATAGGCTCTTGATCCTTCCTAATGTCTTAGAAATACAATGTAAGAATGATGAAGATGTAATTTTGATTCAGATTTTTTAAATGTTATAATGAACAGATTTGGAAAATTAGTTTACTAATTAACACAGCAATTACTGTGTCCTATACATTTAGCATCTTATTATACACTCAGCCCAATGCAAACCTTTGTTTACTTCAAGCAAATTTATTACCTGATAGAGAATCAATGAAAAAGTAAAAGAATGCTAATACCTTTGACATCTCTACCTATAAATATATTTTCAGGCTGAAAAATGTATCTAATAGCACCACTCACTGATGTGCACTACAGTTTACCACAGTGTCTATATTTCTGTTGTCAGTTTTACAGTATCTCCTTTCATTAAACCTATCAAGTTTTCCTTTTGATCATGCAACCAAGGCCAGAAGACAGATATCGTCCTGGAACAGAGCAGTCTGCCAAGTCTTTCACAAGACCAGCTTAACCTCCCTATTGATTTTTTCAACACTGCAGCCATTCATTGTTTGTGACATTTGGCTGTCGGCTCTTTAACACCCTTCAACCAAATCAATTTCATATTTTTGTCAATGCTCTGCAAGAGGATGAGTAAAAATAGGAAGAGACTTAGCATGATTTAAAATGTTGATTTTCTCAAACAGTTTTATATTTTATATTTATAAGGCTTATTAACTTAATTCATGTGCTTATTTCTATTTCTGCAAAAAACAAGAAGAGAAGCATTGTAAATTACAATTTTTCAGTACAATACTGATCTTATTCTTATTGAATCTTTAGAAATCTCTAACTTTTTTAATGTAAATGAATTCTAATACAATCACATACTACTTGACCTAAACACTACTACATGAAAACAATAATGTTTTCTGTGGTTTGGACATTTAAAAAATACGTAAGAAACACTGAACGTAATATACACAACATCATCATCACAGTGTTTTCAAAAGGCAAACTATGTCAAAAAACCCCACAATTTCAGCATTTTGCTCAACCCTAAGTCTAAACTTCCAGTGCACCTAGATACCAAATGTCATGGACTACTGTCAGGCTGCCAATGCAAAAACTCCTTTTGACATCAGTTAGAACAACATGTGAAAATCAAAGACACATATGTTCAAAATCGTGCCAAATCTCCCATCATTCAGAAAATTCGGCAGACTCTCATGGACATAGATGGAGTAAGAATAAAACTCAAAAGAACTAGGCATTTTCACTTTATTTTTGTTAGTAAAATTTTAAGCTATAATTTTATATTAATTACTAGTAGGTTGCCTATTTCTAGTTTTAATTTATCAAAAGAAATAGAAACTGAAATCTTAAAATCACAGTAAGTGATTTATCTAAATATATATTTAAGGATTAAAAAAACAAAGTAAGTCAACGACTTGAAAAGCCTGATGGTTCCTTTGGAATCATTACACATTATCACAGAATAAATATAATGTGTAATTCTTCAAAATATACTATTGATGTAATTTATACCATAATATGTTATGGAAAAACCAGAATGAACTTTCTGGCCAACCCAATATAACCTACTATTCCTACAGTTTGCTGGCATGTTAATAGATGTTCTAAAAACATCCAAACATAGCTATACTACAGAGTAACAAAAAAATTTTAAAGTTGCAAAGGTGATTTTAAGAGTAAGATTTATCTAACACATCTAAACCATTAAAAACAAATTAATAATCTGACAACTCAAATAGGGTCGATGGAGCTGTTTGGAAATACAGTGCATATACATATTTAGGGTGTTTCCAAAATATAAATAATTTTACTTCATTAAATCTAAGACACCATCTTATAAGGCTCAACGTGAATTTATGTGCTATCGTAAAGGAAAAAAAATTCTGCCAATTAAACCATGACATGGGGCTTCCCTGGTGGCGCAGTGGTTGAGAGTCCGCCTGCCGATGCAGGCAGGGGACACGGGTTTGTGCCCCGGTCCGGGGAGATCGCACATGCCGCCGAGCGGCTGGGCCCGTGAGCCATGGCCACTGAGCCTGCGCGTCCGGAGCCTGTGCTCCCCAACGGGAGAGACCACAACAGTGAGAGGCCCGCGTACCACACACACACACACAAAAACGTGACATGACATCAATTGTTAGAGGCATCCTATTTTCAAAAATGTTAAAATGTGGGGATGAAATGAACATCTTAGAATCAATGAAACATGGTAACAATGAACTAGAATAATATCTACTACTGGTTCTTTATGTGTGTCATTTTTAAATGTGCATGTTAAAGATTGTGACATAGCACTTCAAGTCACTTTGGAACATGAACATGACCTTTTTGCCCAACAAACTGACTCCCACATTATCCTCTGACTCCTTATGGATATGCTGCTGTGCAATAAAGTACAGCATAATGAATAAAACACACATGAGGAAACCATATCATATTTGCAAACACATCACTGAAAAATTCAACTAAACAACTAAGAATCTTTGGAACATTCTCCATAGCAATGATTATAGAAGAAGCACTTTGGAATTAAAAGGACTTATGTTTGAATGAGGGTTTGCCACTCACTAGTTATGTGATCCTGGGCAAGCTGCTTAACATCTCTGAGCCTCTGTTTTTTTCACTGATGAAAACAGAAATAATACCTGCCTCTTAGAACTACTGTGAGAATTAAATGAAATAAGGTATGTTAACATTCTTAATAGAAAATCTGCGCATTGTATACGTTCAATAAATGTTTCTTTCCTCTCTTCTCACTACCAAGCTATTGCAAAACCACACAAAAGCTTACGGATGGTTGACTCCAGATCAATCTGATATACATAGTTAAGACGTTGCTGATGGCTCCTTAGAAATCATTTTACATTATCACAAAATGCATACAGCAGCCAGTTACATATAATTAGATCCACAAGAATATAAAGTTCCATTAAGGGCAGGAATTCGCCTGTTTTGTTCACTGCTGCATCTCTAGCATCTATAACAATGCCTAGCACATATTAAGCACTCAGCAAATACTTTTGAATGAATTAGGATTTCAAAGAACTTTTAACTTCCAACCCCACACTAAATTTTCACTTGGTAACAACTCAATGAAGACAATACAGTAAAAGACCATTTTCTTCCACCTCTTTCATCCGAAAAATTACCATAACAATGTTAATCAACAATAATTCAACAGCAACATTCTAACTAATTTGACAACTATTTATTGATCATCTACCATCAGAATAACATAGTGCTATGTACTGAGGAAAAAAATCAGTAGTATAAGACACAATTGCTGTCTTCAAGGGGAGACAGAAGAATAACAAACATGAAACTAGATGTGATCAAGTTTCAAAATAAACTATATATACAATAATTTTTTCCCTGGAGAAGTAAAAATTAAAATAATTTAGGACAAGATAAAAAAAAATGTAGAAGACTGCTAGAATCGAGAGATCATACAATGAGGTGATTTTTAGGGGCGTGACGTGCTAATCCAGAGGGACTGATCATTTTTCGAGAGACAATGTGGTATATTTGAAACACTACCCTATGTGAAGTCCATAGATTCCAAACTAGAGATTATTAGCTCTCTAAAGCAGAGGTAGAAATATCTCACTCAAGGTAAGTTATGCAGGGTAAAAGAGCATCAACGAACTGGACATGAACAATTAACATGTTAGGTCTAGAATGACTCTAAGTCAGCCTACCTTAGCACATGTTCAACATATTTACTGATGCTGTTCTGTGCCAGGCCCTGTGCAAAGCATCTGGGTGTACAATGATAATAAGAAATACACCTATCACAAAAAGCTATTAGAGGAGATAGCACTTAATTTCGAGTGCAGTGATCTATTTGTGCCTCTGCAATTACAACCATTCTACAGGTTAAATTCATGGATTGAAAGATGGGACAAGATAGTCTACTAGAAAACATCCAGTCCCTAAACAGTATTTTGCTCATCTGAAAAAATGGTAAGAAAAAAAGGTTTCTGTAAAATGAATATATTATCTTTGTGGAAAAGTTGAAAAGTATAAAGAAGAATATATAAAGAATCCTACTTCCACTACTGCGAGGTAACCATTATTTAATTTAATTTAATTTAAACCATTATTTAATGTAAATATTTTGTCCCTATCGGAAAGAACTTGGAGGAAAAAACCCTAAGAACAGGTTATACTACTATTTTATAAACTGCTTTAAAAATTTAATATATTGAACATTTCCATATTATTAGGTATTCTTCTAAAACATGATTTAAAATAATTATATGGAATTCTATCACATAACTACAGCATAATTTAACCACATCACCTATTACTGGATATTTCAATTGTTTACAATTTTGTCTTATTTGGAATAATACTGCAAATTAAACTACTGAGTAATTAAATAGTAGATATAGGGAAGTTTTTCATAGATGATTCCAACTAATAAATGAAAAAGGAATGACAGAATTAGACTATCTCTATTTTGCAACCCCAAATAAACTAATAGATATAAGCATTGAGTATCAGTAACTGCAAACATCACAACAAAAGAGAGAAAGGCAACATACAGTTGGCCTGTAGGCACATGATAAGATGCTCAACATTGTTAATTATCAGAAAAATGTAAATGACAATGACGTATTGCCTCACACTAGTCAAAATGGCCATCATCAAAAAGTCTACAAATAATAAATGCTGGAAAGGGTGTGGAGAAAAGGGAAACCTCCTACACTGTTGGTGGGAATGTAAATTGGTGCAGCCACAATGGAGAACAGTACGGAGCTTCCTTAAAAAACTAAAAATAGAGTTGCCATATGATCCAAGAATCCCACTCCTGGGCATATATCTGGAGAAAACTCTAATTTGAAAAGATACATGCACCCCAATGTTCACAGCAGCACTATTTACAATAGCCAAGACATGGAAGCAACCTAAATATCCACCAACAGATAAATGGATAAAGAAGATGTGGTGTATATATATACAATGGAATATTACTCAGCCCTAAGAAAAGAATGAAATAATGCCATCTGCAGCAACATGAATGGACTTAGAGATTATTATACTAAGTAAAGTAAGTCAGACAAAGACAAATATCATATAACATCACTTATATGTGGAATCTAAAAAATGATACAAATGAACCTATTTACAAAACAGAAACAGGCTCACAGAAAACAAACTTATGGTAACCAAAGGGGAAAGGGGTCAGGGGGAGATAAATTAGGAGTTTGGGATTAGCAGATACAAACTACTATATATAAAATAGATAAACAAGGTCCAACTGTATAGCATAGGGAAGTATATTCAATATCTTATAATAAACTATAATGGAAAAGAATCTGAAAAAGAATAGATATATATATATATATAAAAATAATTTTGCTGTATACCAGAAACTACACAACTTATAAATCAATTATATTTCAAGAAAAAAAAAAGAAAAGCAGACATTTTGTGCCACCTGATATAAGAACATAACACAATCTATAAAGCAATCCTGCAGGGAGGGAAGAAAATTTTAAACCAGAATCTGATTAAGCCTACAGATCCAACTGGCAACTTGCAGAAAATACAAGGAGAACAGAAGAACATGTTAAACTATACAGTGCGGATGCAATCAGTAAAATCCAGACTGGGAAGTTACAGGACTAACAATCCTATTTTTTCAACAAAAAAGTATAGGAAAAAAAAAAGTAAAATATACCAACCAATTGCAATGGGTAGACTTTATGTGCATTTATATTCAAACAAACCATTTGGATGTATGATAGTAAAGAATTATTGTTAATATTTTGTTATAACATGGTGATACATTATGGATTTTTTAAAAGAATCCTGATTTCCTAGAAGTACATACTGATATATTTACAAGTGAAATAATGTCTTGGATTTACTTCAAAAAATATGTGAGGGAGAAAGATAATAGAGGTAAGAATGGGGCAGGATTGGCCACAAGTTGGTCAAGTTTGGTGTTCTACTATTCTATCTTCTGTAGTATGGCTCAAAATTCACCCTAAGAAAAATCTGTGAGAAAGACTGAGAGAGAGAGAAAGTACCTAAGAGCAAGCAGTGGCACAGAAGGGAGGATGTTCTGTGGTGACCATCTTTGTATGTATATCTTTATGTATTCCTGACTAATCCCTTAGTGTTAATTCCTAAAAGCAAAATATTTGGGAATAAATCTTTCCAAGGCTTTCAAAATATTTCTCTAAAATGAGCTGAAATTTTGTGCCAATTTACACTCCTCCACACAGCGTGTATAGTAGTGTGCATTTCCCTCTGTGTTCACCAACATAAATATATCTTATGTGAAGAAACTAACAAGCATAATTTGGCAATGTCTAGTTTTAATGTGCACATGAGCAGTAACATTTATCCCATAATCCTACACATTACACGGTACTATTGGGTATATTTAAGTGTTTCTTTGCCATGTATAAAAATCATTTCTAGATCATGAGAAAATAAAGAAAATTAAGTTATGGGTTAGCAATTCATCATTTTTGTTTGGATCCTCACCTCCCTTCCTCAAATGACATCTTGAACTCAAATAAATCTTCTTGAAATTTAAGCAAGAGAAATTAATATTTACTTTTCTTTACAAACTTTACATAATATATTTAGAAAGAAATTAATTCAGTGAATCAGTTTCACTTTATAGTCAAGGCCTATGGCATGAATGGAACAATACAACAAAATTATTGTTTATTACATTTTTTTAAATTAGTCAAACAGTATAACATAGAATATCTGAATCTATGAAAGTTTATTTTAGCATTTTTCTTTTAAGATAAATTACATTACTTTTGTAATTTCCTAGTATTCACTCAGGTTTTCTTAAGTAGTATATTGTCTCATGGTACTTCAACCTAGAAATAGCCAGGCTCAGTGGTGGCAAAGCTTCAAATATTATATACTCACATTTTTAAATCAGGGCAGACACCTGCGACAAAAACTGTCCCCAAAGCTGCCTACAACAGCTACATGCTGGTCACTCTTTCTTGTCAAGGCTGATTTATTGCCTCCTTGCTGTTCAATTTCACATTTTGTCCTCATCATATCCCTGGCTCATGATCATTCTATGCTGACCCTTGTAGGGCAGGCAGGGAATATTGATAAAACAATTATCTGTTAGCCGTTCATTTGATTTTCCATTTCAATTACGGATTGCACGAGGCAAAAGGAAAAAGATTGCATCATTGATTTTTCTACCTTACAACAGTACAGAGTTACTTTGATGGTTATAAAATGAATGCAACTCAACCATGCTTTTAAAGGTCATATTTTTTGTTTTAGTGTAGTTTTTCAAACCTTAACATATGCAACTGTACACATTCTATAAGGGAAAACTACCCTCAAAAACCAAGGTAAGTTGCTGCTAGGTAAGAAAAAATATAAGTAAAAATGCTTCAAGTAAGTCTGAACCATTTCACAGCTGCATCTACATTACATAGTAAAGGACTTTCTGGAAAAGCATACTGGTTAGGGAATTTCCAAGGTTTTCTGAAAAATTTAGGTACAGAGAGCATAGAAAGCAATCAAAATCCTTCAAAAGGACTGAAATAAAAACTGCAATGTCCTGCTTCCTGACTAAAATAGTTACAAATAGTAGTAGTTTCTCTCGTTCCTATAATATACAAGAAGCGGTTTTGGTTTGGTTTTTGTTTGTTTGTTTGTTTTTTAAAGCATACTATACTACTAACCATAACCACGTTTAAACCTCACCTATCTGAAAGGCTGATAATATGCTATTGCTAGCCACTGATCCAGGACGGTCACAGTCAGAGAGAAATGGTGCTGAACCTACTAAACTTCATTACGGTTCAGCGAATGGTACAGCTCCAGGGGAATGTTCACATGGCCGACCTTAAGAAAAGTTCAGCCTTTGATCAAGGTTTAGTGTTCCTGGAGTAGCAATGGTACAGGAAAGGTTTCCATTTTCTGTGCCATAAGGTGCCGGTGTTGATCTTCTTAAAGCCCCAGAGTTTTCTTCCAAGACTGGATTACGCTCAGCAATTAAGGTAATGAAGTAGCTGAGGTAACAAAGCATAATGATCTCTTTTGTCCTTTGAATTCTTATGAACTCCACTCATTCACAATAGTCTGGCATGCAAAGCTTTTTCAAACCCTGTACTGCTTAAAACTATGTAAAAAATGATTACTTCCATTATGCCTTCATGGTTTGACATTTTAAATTTAAATACCTGTAATATTTAAGCATACTTTACAGAACCAAAATACCCACTCAAAGAATGCTAGCTTACATTCTGGTAATATTTTGACATTCTATATAGTATATTTTAATGCCTGAGAAGATAATGTGATGAATCTGTTATAAATATATCAAAATATGTATACCTAGGACTTTTTCTTGATTTTTTGTTTTTAAACGCTAAGATTAAAAAAAAAAAGTTGATATTCTGATATGTAAAACAATCACTTATAAAGCATATTGTCATTGTTAACACTCTTCAAGTTCAATGTGACCTAAAATATGAAGAAAAAAAATGTAAGTTATAAGAGAAAACTTCTTTAAAAATGAACTCTTTATATTATATTTCGTGTATTTTTTTCCTAACTGAAAACCTCTTTTAGGAAAAGATATTTTTGCATAGAAATGGCATTTTCTAGAATTTACTGTCACTTACTTCTATAAATTTTTTTAAAAACATCTGGGCAGTATTTTTTACATTTTCTCAAATCTTTGCATGTTATAAACCTTCACCACTGCAGAATATGCTGCTCTCTGATCTTTCATCTTAACACATTTCCAGCCCCAAATTTCACTTCAATCTCACCTCATCTCTCCATACTACATTAACCCCTGGCAATTGCCTTCCAAATGACCCCATTAAGCTGTAATTGCCTCAGCAGGCCTGCACTTTTGCTTGTAATTCTGTACCTCTCATCTCCCAGACGTTCTCTCAGCATCATTTCATGTTCTGGCTCCCTTCACTGAGCTCAGCTTATGACCTCGCTGCACCATGGCCGAAATGACTACTAAAAGCATAACAGAGACGGAATTCCATTACTTATTTTTAAAAGTTCTCTGGTGCCCTAATGTAATATTCTTTCGGGACTGTTGTCAAGGATACCAAGCACCGGCCATTAAAACCTTTTGTTTTCCAAGGCATTCCGTCTTTTATTAATAAATAAAGATAAAGATAATGTGCATCCAGCCGGCGGAAAGTCAGGGTATGTTTGCAATTTTCTCTCTCTATTCCAACCTTATTCTGCCCATAATGTTTAGGAAATACAGATAATAGAAAAAGCCTTTTTAAAATTCTACATGTGCCCGATATGATCACACCAGACCCAAAATAATATAGGTAAGAATTAATTAACATATACATCTAAAGGTTTAAGAACCACTCCTTTTAAAATCTTATGTAGATTACACACTCATTTTTAAGTAATCACATGGATACATTTATGATATTAGTTTATAAATGAAATTTGCAATCATTCCATATTAGAATGTCAGTCTCTTATGGGTAAATGAAATTCCCAACGGACAGTCTCAGAACAGTAGAACCAAATAACAAGGAAAACCTTATTAAGTTCTTGAACTAGGCTTGTGAATATTTTAGGGAAGCCTATATTAACCAAGGAGAGAAAAAACGGAAAAGAAAATATCTTAATATTTTAGGATCGGGAAGTCAGATAAGTCAGCCAAGCACCATTAAAAGGAAAAAGGTGAAATTCCTTTAATCATAAAAGCCAAGACAGCCTCAGTACAACTCAATACAAAGGTAGAATTGACATAAAAATGGAAGGACTGAATTTTGTACACAAGGAAGTCTACTCTTACCACCTACCCCCATACACTAAAGTTGAAGATTTGGATCATATTTGAAACAAATTCTTTTTTTTTTTTTTTTTTTTTTGCGGTACACGGGCCTCTCACTGCTGTGGCCTCCCCCGTTGCGGAGCACAGGCTCCGGACGCGCAGGCTCAGCGGCCATGGCTCATGGGCCCAGCCGCTCCGCGGCATGTCGGATCTTCCCGGACCGGGGCACGAACCCATGTCCCCTGCATCGGCAGGCGGACTCTCAACCACTGCGCCACCAGGGAAGCCCACAAATTCTTAATGCAAAACTGGCAAGTTCAAACATAAGCAAACCAACACCCCCACCAAAAAAATCAGCAATTGAAAAAGGCCTTCAAGAAAACAACACAATCAAAAAGGCCAACAGGAGGCAAAGCCCACAAAATTGGGCATGGATGAGGCTTCAAATGGAAGTTGCGTGCAAAAAAACTCTGGCAACTAATCCCCATAACCTTGGGTCAATATCGACCTGTTCTACCCTAAACTTCAACTGCTCTGGCCTAAAAACTGCCTTGTGCATTTCTCTTCAGTCCTCTCCTACCAATGAACACCATTAAGCTAATACATTCTTGCTAAGTGCCTCCAAAAACACATTTTTTTAAACTGAAGCTGCTATTTTCTGGACTAGACCACATTAAATGCAAAATAAAAACACTGGGTGTGTAAATTTCTCCTTACTGGAAGGCTGAGAAAGACTGAATGGAGAGGGGTGAATTCTTTTATGCATGTAATAGTTCAGAAAACTGATATGATGTCAACATGAATGTGTTTTACAATAAAATTGGGTGTCAGAGCCAGAATGGATTCACTGTCTCTGCAGGCCAGAGCATGGCCGCTGTTGCCTAGAATTGAGTGAAGTTGTCAACTGAACTGATGTTTAGCTTCAGTAAGACGGCCTGAAAGAAAAAAGCCAGCATAAGGAAAACTCGCTGAAGCAACTTTTTGCTTTAAGAAACAGCTGATATTTCTAACCCATCTAAAAGAGGTCAGTTACTTTATCATTTGAAGACAGAAGATAAATTGACACTTCATCAAAAAATAAAGATATAAACAAACATTTCAAATTAGATCTTGATATAAGAAAATACATGCTTTCTGAATTATGAATCTCTCATAAAAATCATTTCATATTTCAGATAGGGCATACTGTCTTAAATTTTTTATCAGGATTTTTGTTAACAGTGCATTAAAAACTTCACTAAAAAGCAAAAGCTCTGAGGTCAAACTATTTCTACCCACTTAAAATGTTCCATGTTAAACCAATGTTATATTTTACTACAATATTTTTCTAAAATTAACTCTAACATCCAGAACAGTTAAGAGATCAACTTAATCTCCCTTGATTCTGTAACCAGGACAATCAATTCTGCCTACAGTAAAGAAAACACTGCCCACCCAACAGCATTCTGAACAAAAGCTGGCTGTACATACTGTAGGCACTGCAAGCTCAAGACCAAAACAAGTCATACACAGTAGACCTATACCCCAGAGACTTCACTCTTTTCCTTATTCTCTGTCACTGAACAAACTGAGGTAAGACAACACTCTAGGGATGAAATAGCAAAGAGGAGGAAAAGCAGAGTGGTTATAAATGTCCTGTTGAAACAGTTACATACATAAAAACCCAGCCATGCATTTCTCTGGTGCCTACCATATCACAAGTCCAAGGCAAAAAACACAGTACCTTGGGGGTGCTAGATTAACACAAACAGAGAATAATCTACAACATTTCTCCTATCCCCACAGAACCAAGCATTAGCTAAGTCTGCTTTTAAAAGCACCAACACATGGCTTCCCTGGTGGCACAGTGGTTAAGAATCCTTCTGCCAATGCAGGCGACACAGGTTCGAGTCCTGGTCCAGGAAGATCCCACGTGCCGCGGAGCAACTAAGCCCGTGTGCCACAACTACTGAGCCTGTGCTCTAGAACCCACGAGCCACAACTACTGAAGCCTGTGCACCTAGAGCCTGTGACCTGCAACAAGAGAAGCCACCACAATGAGAAGCCGGCGCGTGGCAACATAGAGTAGCCCCTGCTCACCGCAACTAGAGAAAGCCTGTGCACAGCAACGAAGACCCAACGCAGCCAAAAATAAAATTAAATAAATTAATTAATTTTTTTAAAAAAAACACTGCAACAAAAGATTTGAGTTTTCAACAATGAGAATAAATTTAGCTATATGTACTCACCTAATCATTCAAATAGTTTAGAATCTAAGGCTTTGGGCTTAGAATTTAGATAGAATTTAGGAACAAGTCCAAGCTCTACTACTTAATAGCTAGGTGATCTTGGGAAATTTATTAAACCTCCCAGATCTTAGTTTCCTCACCTGAAAAAACAGGACTAATCAAATAAATCACAGTTGATGCATGTAAAGAGCCTATCACAGTCCCTAGTAGATGGTGGGCCCTAATAAATGTTAGTATATAATAATGCAATAATTTCTAAATAATAATATAGTTAGGTGCTATATAACAATTGAGCTAGCTCAGTCAACAGAATCCAAAAACTGTGAGGCTCTACCCAAGCACTAACAGTAACAAACTGAACAACTTAAAATGCAACAAGTAAATAATTCCAAAAAGGAGGTACATTTTGGGTTCAAACCCTTACCTCAAATTCTTGTAAAACATCCTTTTAGTGGCAATTCAATTAGAATGAGAGCCAAAAGAAAGAACAAAGAAATAACCTTGTAATATAAATATTTCCAATCTTTGCCTGCCACCCCACACATGTATACAACCTCCCAAAAGGCCATATAGCATATTTTAAAACTAACAGTTTTCAAATGAAAATTTTCTTGATATAGAAAGATACAATACACTGTTATAAAATTATAGTCAATGCACCATGAAGATCAAGGAATTAGGAAAGAAGAATGGCCAATTCTTTAAAGGAAAGGACAAAAATTTACTTGGAGGTTTAGCTATGGCTAAAGGATGGAATGTGTGCCAGGAGTCACTAATAAGCCCCTAAAGCATATGCAAGTAATAATATAAAAGCCAAGCAGAAAAGACTTGAAAAAAGATGTTACCTATTGTTAAACATTATCTGTGGGCTTCCCTGGTGGTGCAGTGGTTGAGAGTCCGCCTGCCGATGGCTGGGCCCGTGAGCCATGGCCGCTGAGCCTGCGCGACCGGAGCCTGTGCTCCGCAACGGGAGAGGCCACAACAGTGAGAGGCCCGCATACCACAAAAAAAAAAACAGAAACAAAGACAAACACATTATCTGTAACAAACAATTGCTAAAATGCCAACATAAGGAGGATGGCATTATTTGCATATGATCAGAAGAATACTATTAAATAACTGCATTTTAAGTAGCATCTAAAACAAAACGGAAACATTTCCAGTGCTTTAAAAGAAAACTCCATCCTGGAAAAATTCCTCCTTTACTCCAAAGTGGTTTCTATCTACAGAAAAATTTTCCGGAAGACATTTTAAATACCAGCATAATAATAGACAAGTCACAATTACTTATCTTCACTGTCTTTATTATTTAATATTTAAGATAAAAAGCCAAAAGACAGGTCTGTGAACACAGAAAGCATAAAAATAATCCCTCTGTCGATACCCATATTTACAAAGAGGCATCTGAATAGTCCACGGTCCAAAGTGCTCCCTGTAGCCCAAAAATGAGCATCACAAGACTGACAGATAACAGAACATTGCACTGGTCTACTAAAGCTTTCACTTTATACTAAAAATTTTAAGCCAGCAAAATACTTCAAAATGGAGTAAAAAATGTATTAGATGTCAAGAGTTCATTATCTCAATCCCATAAACAAGAAGGTCACTAAAAATACAATCTTGGAATGCTTAAAAATCACAGGCTGGACTTCCCTGGTGGCACAGTGGTTAAGAATCCGCCTGGGGCTTCCCTGGTGGCGCAGTGGTTGAGAGTCCACCTGCCGATGCAGGGGACATAGGTTCGTGCCCCGGTCCGGGAGGATCCCACATGCCACGGAGCGGCTGGGCCCGTGAGCCATGGCCGCTGAGCCTGCGTGTCCGGAGCCTGTGCTCCGCAACGGGAGAGGCCACAATAGTGAGAGGCCCGCGTACCACACACACAAAAAAAGAATCCACCTGCCAGTGCACGTGACATGGGTTCGATCCCTGGTCCGGGAAGATCCCACATGCTGCGGAGCAGCTAAGCCTGTGCACCACAACTACTGAGCATGAGCTCTACAGCCCACAAGCCACAACTACTGAAGCCTGTGTGCCTAGAGCTCGTGCTCCGCAACAAGAGAAGCCACCGCAATGAGAAGCCTGCGCACCGCAACAAAGAGTAGCCCCCGCTCGCCACAACTAGAGAAAGCCTGCATGCAGCAATGAAGACCCAACGCAGCCATAAATAAATAAATGAATGAATGAATGAATCATAGGCCAACATTATCCCTTTCTCTTATCCTATCCTCAGACTTTCATTTCTTGTTGTTCACACAATGTATATACTCAGATGTTATACAGTCATCCAAAACTAAACACATCCAAAACATCTTCCCTAACTCTCCTATCAGAGTCAGCAGGACCAATATGTTCTCTGGTTTCCAAGCTTTTAAACTCCCCATAAATCTTTGGCTTTTCTCTGTTGTCTGCTCACGTTAAATCTTTTTAACTTTTATAGTGTAAGAAGTTATAATTGTTCATCCAACACAACTGGAGTTTACAAGCTAACTACCTGGTAATCAGTGCTTGCCTCTACCCTCAATCTTTCCATTTATCCTTTACTTTCCAGAGTCCTGTTTCTCAAGAGTTATTTCCCACATCATCCTTTGGCAAGGGGAAATAAAGAATTATATGAGTAAAATTAGCATTTCTTGAGCATTTATTATATCTCAACAACTATGTATTTCTCATTAGCACATTCAATCTCACTCAAGTTAAATGTGAAGTTAGTTATATGTGGGGGGGGGTGAAATGAAAGAAAAAATATTTTTATTAAAAAGTTATTTCTTTATCCTTCCTCACTCTTGAATCTCATTCTAAATGAACTGCCACAAAAAGGATATTAATTTATTCTATCTATAGACTTGTACAAGTGACAGATTTTCTGAAACTGAGTACACTTCTCTTTATATATGTGTTGCTTCTTGATTCTTCCGACCTACAATAATGAGATTCAATTGGTTTTCAACTCAAACTTATCATTAACAGTAGTAACACGTATCTGTTGAGCACCTACTATGTACAAGGCACTTGGCTATATGCTTTTATGCCTAATTTCACTTAATCCTCACAACTACTCTCTGAGGTTAAGCACTATAATTATCTCCATTTGATAAATTTAAAAAGTAACACAGGAAAGTTATTAAGTTACTTCTTCAAGACAACCTAGCTGGCAAGTAGTGAAACTGGGACCCAAATCCATGTTTGACCCCAAAGCCCATATTCTGAACCATTCCTCTCTCATGAGTGTTAAGCTCCCCCAAAAACCTCCATCTTACCTTGCTGCTTTCACTTTTCCTTCTACCTTGGTAAAAATTTGTCATCCCTTACATGTGACTTCCCTAAAAACTCTAACACTCCCCCAAAAAAGATCCATTTCCTTTCTACCTTCAAAAGTCTACTTTATTCTCTTCATTTCATAAAACCTTCTTAGATTAGTACCATACATTTCTAGTTTCAATGATACAGTGCCAGCTAACATTCCTGGACTTTTTTCTTTCCAAATATTTTGTGCTTTGGTACAAAGAGCTAGTATTATGTATATCAATTCTTGTCACTTGACATTAGCAGAGTCCAATTTAATCTCATGAAGAACAAAGAACAGCAAGGTGCAACACTAGCAAAGAGACTTAATTATATTTATATAGATAACTTGGTTATATCCTAAGAATGTGATTTGGTAAGATTTTTTTCATATTCCTGAAAAGTATATCCTCCTATCATTTCTCATTTGTAGCCCAAATCTTCTTGTCTACCAAAGTATGTCTGAGTTTTGACGACATTAAGGAGCTGTGAGATGAGCATTACATATGGCAATAAGCAGTTTGTAGTCTAGTGTAGCAATTGTTCATATGGATTGCAAAAGCTGCTTTAAAATTATGAAAGCAAGAACCTAGTGTCCACAGTGTTCTTGGAAAATAAAGGGAAGAGAAAGGAAGAAAGAAAGGGTGGCACAGTCTGTTTTGCCTCAGAGGGCTAAATACATGGCATTGGCTCAGCTATTACTATGTTTCCACCATTTCAACAGGGCAGCACCAACCGAGGATGCATTCTTTAGTTGATACCTTTTGGAAAAACTTAAGAAAATGAACACTATGAACATTCTTGAGACCTTCACTATTTTGAAAAACCAACTGCAGAACAGTTCAAAATGGCCCTTTATTAACCTTAATTATTACCACAGATTCCTTTTTAAGCATATATTCATTTTAATATTTTTAATGTAAGGTTAATACAGTTTAAAATGCAAAAAGTACAACATTTTTAAGTTGTTTTCCTATTCTTGAATGCAAACACCTTGTTCTCCTCCAGAAGCAAATCATGTCATGGGTTTCTTATGCATGCCTGCAGATATTTTTACATAATGTATGTATATATACACATTCACACACTATTATAAATATACACACAAAAAATAAATATACATTTCTATTATTTTTCCTTCATTAACGCATATACACACTGTTCTGTACCTTATTTTTTGATTTAACATATTTTGGAAACTGTTTCTTTAGTGCATAAAGAGTGCATGAAGAGCTTCATCATTCTCTTTTATGGGTTATATAGTATTACATTGAATGAGGTAACATAATTTATCTAACTAGTTCCCTACTAATGAACATTTAGGTTATTTCCCAGCTTATACTATTCTAACAAATGCTATAAGTATTTTTGAACATATATATATAAGATTTTTTACATGCAAATATATATAAAAGCTAAGTTCTAAGAATTGCAATTGCTGGGTCAAAGGATTATGTACATTAAAAAATTTCTTTTGGCATTTATTTATTTTTTGTAGTTACATTTTCCCAGTGTTATTGAGAAAAAATTGACATATATCACTGTATAAGTTTAAGGCATATATCTTGTGATGTGATAACCACCATAGTTCATGATAACATCCATCTTCTCATATAGGTACCATAAAAAGAAAGAAAGAAAGGAAAAAATTTTCTCCTTGTGATGAGAACTCATAGGATTTACTCTCTTAACAACTTTCCTACATATCATACAGCAGTGTTAGCTATAGTCATGTCGTACATTACTAAAATTTTGACAGATATTACCAAATTGCCCTCCAAAGAAGGTTATAACAATTTATATTTCCACCAGCAATTTGTACGAGTGCCTGTCCCTACACTCCTCTCATCACACTGTTACCATACTTTTTGATCTCTGCCAATCTGATAGATTAAAAAAATCGTAGTTCAGTGCAGCTTTGTTTTGACTCTTGAAAGTCAGTAGAATGTAGTGGTTAAGGATGTGGGTTCTGGGGCTATCTCCTGGCTGTATCAGTCACTTGGTTCTGCATTCACTGAGCAACCATGGGCAGGTAACTTAACCTCTGTGCCTCCACTTCCTCATAAGTCAAATGGGGTAATAATACTCCAATTTCAAATGTTCTTATGAAATTAGATGAGTTAATACATACGAAGTACCCAAAATTGTGCCCGGCACACAGTAAACACTCGTTAATTGGTATTGCTATTTTTTATCTTATTTTGAGTAAGGATGGGCAATTTTGTTTGCATGTTTAAAGAGTTATTTGTATCGCTTTCTCTGTTGTCTTTTCATATCTTTTGTCCTTGTTTTATTGGATTAGAATCCAAAATATACAGAACTGCTACAAATCAATAAGAAAAACAAGCCTAATAGAAAAAACAGGCAAAGGATGTAAATAGGTCACAAAAAAAGTGAAAACAATTGGTCCATTATAAGTCTTAGCCACTAATCACAACAGCATTCTCACCTTAAAAAGCCGTTGAACGGTGAGGCTTATGGAGTTTTTGCTTCCCTTATTCCCTCTCCAGCTACATTTCTGAGTCTCAGTTCATATATTTTCTCCTCTCACAGAAACTTTCCCAAACACTCATACCACTTGTCAGGCTCTGAAATTATTCTACTTATTGAATTATTTTTTTTGTCTGTCTCTCTGCACCAAAGTGTATGGTCTTTGAGGGCAGCATACTTGCCAGCTATGTTCACTGCTGTATTCCCAGCACCTAGAAGAATCTCTGGTTCAGACAAAGCAAGCAGTAGTTACCTGACTGATGACACTGTTTAAAGTTAAACTGAAACCGGAACCCTCATAGGGCACAGATGAGAATATAAAATGGTATAGCCACTTTGGAAAAAAGTCTGGCAGTTTCTCAAAGGTTACCATAGAGTTACCTTACCACATGAAGCAGCAATTCCACTCCAAGGTATATACACAAGAAAAGTAAAAAGAGGGCTTCCCTGGTGGCGCAGTGGTTAAGAATCCACCTGCCAGTGCAGGGGACACGGGTTCAAGCCCTGGTCCGGGAAGATCCCACATGCCGCGGAGCAACTAAGCCTGTGCACCACAACTACTGAGCCCGTGCTCTAGATCCTGCAAGCCACAGCTACTAAGCCTGCGTGGCGAGAGCCTATGCTCCCCAACAAGAGAAGCTACCACAATGAGAAGTCAGCGCACCGTGACTAGAGAAAGCCGGCGCACAGCAATGAAGACCCAATGCAGCCATTAGTTAATTAATTAATTAATTTAAAAAAAAAAAGAAAAAAGTAAAAATATATGTCCACACAAAAACTTGTACATGAATGTTCTTAACAGCATTATTCATAACAACCAAAAATGTGAAACAACCCAAATATCCATCAATTGATGAGTGGATAAATAAAATATTCATTCAATGGAAAATTATTCTGCAATAAAAAGAAATGAAATGTTGATATATGCTGTAACATGGAAGAACCCTGAAAACATAATGCTAAGAGTCAATCACAAAAGACCACACAGTGTATGATTTCATTGATTTGAAATGTCAAGAGTAGGCAAACCTATAGAGACAGAAAGTAGATTAGTGGTTGCCTAGAGCTGGGGGTAACGGCAGAATTGGGAGGAAATGGATATAAGGTTTCCTTAGGGAGGTGATGAAAATTTTCTAAGATTGATTATTGTGATGGTTGCACGATTCTGGGAATATGCTTTAAAAAATATTGAATTGTCCACTTTAAGTGGATGAACTGTACGGTATGTGAATTACATCTCAGTGGAGCTGGCTGTTTGTTTTCAGTTAAACTGAACAAAATATAAACTGAATTCTGATGTTTGACACCCAAAGAATGGAGATATCACTACTACTTTGCTGGAACTGTTGCGTGAATATGGGAAGAAAAGAATGAAGGGAGGAAGGAAAGGAAAAAATCCCTTTCTTGAAGTACTAAAATCATTCTATTGCCTAAAAATATTATTCATAGATAATCCAATTTCATTTTTTTTCTCCAAAAGTAGAAGCTGATCTAGAACAGTAAAACATCTGTCTTATTTTCTTTTGTCCAAAGCTCTCCTTATAAACCTCATCTGTAGCAAATATGGAACCAGATCTCCATACACCATTACTCTGTAGGCTTAACACTTGCTTCTTGGCATAATGCTGAGACAGGGGAGGACATCAGGAAAAGCCAGCTTTCATTTGTGACTTATAACACTGATGAGGAGTTCAGGTAGCAGGCAGGACTGTGTTCTATTTTGCAACACCATTCTGGCACTTTCGTAGGAATCTGAAAGCCACATACATTTTATAGTAGCACATGCTCTAATTCCTTCATCTTTAATAAAGAACCAAGGATAAGATGTCTTTTAAATATCATTCTCAACCTTTTAAGCTACTGTTTTACAAAATAATTGAAGTCCCTTTATAGATATCCTATAATCAGCACAAACATTTTCTGAGCATTAACTTGAGTTTAGACAAGGTTTGTTTCTAATGTCCCCCACCTAAAACTTTTTGGTTTAAGGTACTTGGCAAGATGCCTTTGCAAGCCATGTTACAAAAAGTTCTGAGAAAGTAAGTATATTATAAATAGGAAGGCACAGCCTTTGGAATCAGATAAATCTCAGGGGTTTGTTTTTGTTTTTGTTTTTAGTTTTTGGCCACACCCCAAGGCATGTGGGATCTTAGTTCCCTAACCAGGGATCGAACCCACGCCTCCTGCATTGGAAGGCAGAGTCTTAACCACTGGACTGCCGGGGAAGTCCGAAATCTCATTTTGAATCCAGCATTGTCACTTACTAGCCATGTACTCTTAGGCAAGTCACTTAACTTTGCTAATCCTCAGTTTTCTAACTTATAAATTAGGATAATACAAATTTATGCTGGTATTATGAGGATTCAGCAAGAAAATTTAATTTTTTTTGTCGTTACCAGCACATTCTTGGCATACTGCAGGAACTTATTGCTGTAAATACTTATTTCTTCCCTCTATTTACTCCTGTTCCTAATCATACCTCGATAATTAGCACCCAATGATAAAGCTCAAAGGAAATATTTCTTAAGCCAAGTTGTATGCTAGAGCATCAGAGAGGCAAAATCACACAGTAGTTAGGATGACACAGACTCTGGAATTTCCAGAAATAAGAACATAGCAGTGTAGGTACTTTTAAAATCTCACCAAATTTCATCATCATAACCAGACAGCAATCAGGAAAGAATAACCCACACATGACATCTTCTACAAAAGCAGGTGACAAGGAATCCCCCCTAAATCCTAGAATATAGATGGGTGGGGCCAAAAACATCCAATAACAGCAAGTGGTGATGGCAAAGAGAAGTGCATAGGAACAGCCATGCGGAACCCAGAACTTGCCAACAAAACAATCACTCCCAAAGGGAAAAGGACCAATGCTGTGTGGGATCCTAGGCAAGTGAAGCTGAGAACTACTGAGATGAAAGGAGTCCATACAGGTTCCAAGTCATTGGGGAAAACAATCTTAAAAACTGAAGACTAATTAAATGGTATCTCTTAAATGGTATCTATCAATCCAATCTCAAACACAGTGGTTTGTACATCCTCAGGGAGATACAATCTGACGGCCCTCCCCCAGAAAACTGCAAAGAAAGCTTTAACTTCATTCAATAATCTAGATTGTTATTTTGAAACCATTATAGATACAAGATAAAGAAAATAAAAAACTATGTTAATTTTGTTAGGAATCTAATATTTAGCATAAAGAAAGAAGTATAAGATCAAAGAAGTAAAAACCCTGTAACCTTAAATCTGAATTAGAATTATCAATGCAAACTCTTTTTTTTCCTCTCTTTTCCTAAAAGCAAACAACCCAGCAGCAATAAGTCTCACTGTGTTCTTGATATATCATCCCTCAATAAAAAGAACCATAGCTCTTTGGAGAAATAGCAGATTCCAGGCCTAACGCAGGGAATATACAAGATGAGCCTGGTATTTTTGTTGTGCCAGAAAGTAAGTAGCTATAAAAGAATCTTGTCAAAAGAACACAGGAGCCAGCTAGAAGGAGCTCCCACTGGACAAATGTGTGGCAATTTCAGCATTGAAAAGTATGATGCAACTTATTAAAACACACTGCACATACAAAAAGCCAAGACTTCATAATAACAACTTAAAAAAAAAAAGAAAGAAAAAGAAAGAAACAAGTTAAAACTTATACACCTGGGACTTCCCTGGTGGTGCCATGGTTAAGAATCCACCTGCCAATGCAGGAGACATGGTTTGAGCCCTGGTCTGGGAAGATCCCACACACTGCAGAGCAACTAAGCCCATGAGCCACAACTACCGATCCTGTGCTCTAGAGCCTGCGAGCCACAACTACTGAGCCCACGTGCCACAACTACTGAAGCCCGCACGCCTAGAGTCCATTCTCCACAAGAGAAGCCACCGCAATGAGAATCCTGTACACCGCAACACAGAGTAGCCCCCACTCGCCACAACTAGAGAAAGCCCGTGCACAGCAACAAAGACCCAATGCAGCCAAAAATAAATAAATAAGTAAATTTATTAAAAAAAAAAAATTATACACCACTGGAGGATTCTAAAGCACTACCTCATTACTCTGGAAATTGATAATTAAATGGAAAGAATTAAGCATCTCACACTGCCTGAATTGTACTTCAGGATAACCAAACAGCCCTAGTGGATTGAATAAAGCTCTTCTAAAGAGTTCTGGCTAATAAATGAAGAAGGAAAGCATAATTGGAAATTTTCATTTTAACCCCTTAGAAATTCAGTAATTCACTATACTTCAATTTTTTAAAAAAGAAATAAATTCAGTAATTCAAGCACTGATCGTCCATGGATGGTAAGACCATTACGTGAAAGGATGATTGATGAATGAGAAACTTTACAATGAAAGTATCAGGCTGGCACTAGCAGAATCCACTGATCAATCGTCACATTACAAAAAGTAAGACAAGCAAATTTGGGGGTAATGCAATACAATACAAATCTAATCAAGCCTTTCGATCCAACTTCTAGCCTAGAAGAAATTTAGGGAATAGAGGCATAAATTAAATGATGCCACAAGAAAGTAATCAGCAAAATCCAGAATATGAGGCATTCTACAGGATAACCATTTGGTTTCTTCAACAAGTCAATGGTATATGGAAAAGCACAGTGAGGGGGGCAGGGGTATCTGTTCTAGTGTAAAAGACAGTTAAGAGTCATAACAGTCACAGCCAAATAAATAAATAGATAATTTTTTTTAAAGACTTCAAAATTGAAAAAAAAAATTAAATACAGTGGATGAACATTTCTGGATCCTGATTCAAACAACCCAACTGTAAAAAAACATGTTAGACAATCAGGAAACCTAAACTGATATTAGGTATCGAGAAAGTCTGGTTAATTGAAGAACTTCTTGTTAATTTTGTGAGGTGTGATAGTGGCTCTGTGGTTTATATAAAGAAGAAAATATCTTTTTTAAAAGAAAACTTAACTATTTCAGGATGAAATAACATGGTGTCCAGAATTAACTTTAAAATATTCTAGCAAGAAGAAAAGTTGTGGGAGGACATATGAAACAAGTATAAAACACTGATGGCGGTTAAATCTGGTTGATAGTTTTATGTAAGAGTTCACTATGCTCTCCACTTTTTTGTATGTTTGAAAATTTTTATAATAAAACTAAAACATACAAACCAACTAATAAGAAACAAGAAGACAAAAAAAACAGTATGAACTCTAGAATCAGACTGCTAGGGGATTGAATACTAGGTCCTCCGCTTAATTGTGTGAATTTGGGCGAGTCATTTAACTTTCTTAAGCATGGTTCTCCTTCCATCAAATGGGAGAAATGGTACCCCCATTTATTAAGTTTGATTGAGATAATCCATATAAAGCCGAGAGAATGCTTCTCACACATAAAAAAAGTCCAGTAAATGTCACCCATTTTTATCATAACTATTAGTAGTAGTATTATTGTAGAGGATGTGATTGCAAAGACTCCTGAATAGTTCTTTTTTTTTTATAGATTTATTTATTTTATTTATTTTTGGCTGCATTGGGTCTTTGTTCCTATGCGCTGGCTTTCTCTGGTTGTGGCAAGTGGGGGCTACTCTTCCTTGCAGTGCGCAGGCTTCTCATTGTGGTGGCTTCTCTTGCGGAGCATGGGCTTCAGTAGCTGTGGCACCTGGGCTCAGTAGTTGTGGCTAACGGGCTCTAGAGCACAGGTTCATTAGCTGTGGCGCAGAGGCTTAGCTGCTCCGCGGCATGTGGGATATTCCAGGGCTCGAACCATGTCCCCTACATTGGCAGGCGGATTCTTAACCACTGTGCCACCAGGGAAGCAAGCCCCTGAATAGTTCTTAATGTAAATGGCCAGTTTATTTTTTGTCAAAATGTTTATTTCTTTTTCAAAAACACATTTAAATTCACAATACCAAATATTTACAAATAACTATTTTTCCTTTTCTATTATTCAGCTTCTTGAAAATTAATAAGCACAAGCATTGCTATCACCAATATAAGAGCAAAGAAGGTCAACTGTTTCAAATTTTATACTATTCTTCACTTAAAGTGAAACAGTGTTATGAATATTTTATCTATAATTCATGGTTCTATTTTTTTATTTAAATTTTCTCTAAAATGATACATAAAAGAAATGGTAAGGCTAACAGTAAATCTAAGAAACATACAAAGCAACCTTTTTTTCAACTAAAAGCTGAAAATATTTCTCTCATTTCTAAATAAATAAAATCAGTTTGGTGCTCATAATATATATGCTTTACATAATACAAAAAAAATCCCTTTTGTAAATAAAAAATTATACTGAGGTCTACAGAGCTGAGGCAACTGAGAAATTTTTCCTTTCACTTTTAATCAGGCTTCCTGTTGTAAGGGCTCAGCAGACAGTGACGCGAGACACTGCCTCCCAACTTCAGTTCACCTTTGCAGTTCCACAAGGGACACCATGTCAAGATTGTTCAGCTTTTTTGATGAGTGCTGCGTGGGTAACTAATGTGTAAATGCAGATACGTATAGAAAGCAGTTTTGACAGTGATGTATTGCAACTGGTTCCAGATGTCGGTAAGGGATGCTTGGCCAGGCATCTGGGGCTCCACTGCCACAGAGCAGTGCCAGGACCAAGCCAATCTTCAAAAGACCATGGCACTTTAATTCTTCAATTAGAATCTCTTAAGGCAATTACTTTTGCTTCTCTTCCTTCAGAAAAACACTAAAATATTTCTACTTTGTTGCTTGTTTCTTCAATTTAAGGGAGGTTGAAATATTGAGCATTCTAACAGGCTGAAAGGAAACTTCAAAGCAAACTGCTGAGATATTCAAAATTAAGCACATATTCATGTCATATAATGAGAATTTAAACTAAATTGCACCAAAACTTGAATATGTATAAAGTTTAAGCAACCCTTGATTAGCAAAGTAAATGTTCAGATTGTTCATCTAGTGATACTAGAATTCCTAAGATCATCATTAACATGGTACATATATCACAATAATTATAAATCAAATTATCAAGCTTATCTCTCCTTTTGCTGGCTATAAACTTGATAAGTGTATATTAGCTAAGGAAAATGTACTGCATTTGCACTGAATTTAAGAACTAAATGATAAATTTTGTAACAATGTATTTCCAAAATAAAATCCTATAAAAGAAGGACTGACAAGCAGCCTGTGAATAAATGAAATTTCTGATCCACTGGTTAATGAAGTGCAATAAGAAGTATTCAAAAATTCCATAGTAGAAATACATTATTACAATCATGCAATGAATAGCCTTTAACCTTTAAAATTGACAAAGTTGCACTTTCTACATGAAAAATGTTGTAGCACAGCTCCAACATAAGAATTTGGTCTAATGGGGATATTTTCAAATAACCTGTCTGTCTCCCTCTTCTTTCAATACCAAACTCACTGCTCCAATCAAAAAAACTCTCAGGGGATCACCTACAGCTACATTCTCTCCATGTGGTTTTGCTATAAGGCATTTTCTCATTGATCAAGGGAACTGCAGAAAACTTGCGTTCTATTTATCCTAGAACAAAGGTGACTTATGTTACTGATTTTCAGTATCAAATCAAAGGTTTTAAAATACTTTTAATAGAAATAAAGTCAAACAGATCTGTCAGAATGATGTTTAGAACTCTATGTTCCTTTTGATTTCCTAGTAAATTAAATAAATTGAACATTCTAAATATATTACAAAACTTTTAATCTGTGAGAGAACCTTGTGGTCAGTAACTTCCTGTTATAAATACATTATTTAACTACAGCCTGAAGCTGCTTTGTTTGGTCTGATATAACTCGATAAGCTAATTGAAAGGTCAAGAGTAGTTTTAAAAACTGACCAATCTTATTTTTCCAGATGGATCATCAAATTTATTTCTAACCTTGCATTTAAATGATCAACCAGTAAAATTTTATTACAGGCTTAGAATACATTAAAGAATGGTGCCAGATAGCAGAAGAGCTGTAAAGTATTTATTCCCATCTCCCCTTTTATAGGGTTCTGGTATGACAAATCTTTACTGTGACATGCATAGCAAAAAGCCACAACTTAAAACAACCTTAATTTTGGTCCTATCCTAAATATGATGGTTTTGATTGTTAATAAATTATGTTCAACAAATAAAATATAGTTGGAGAATTTCTACATGAACCATTAATTACTCTGAAACATGGGAACGTTGTCTAGGCAGTACAACTGCATATATCAGATCTGGCAGGTCAAAAAAATTATTGCCTAATGGAAATATGGATGCAAGTATATTTAACTGAATGACTTTTGTGTTTATCTTGTCAGTTTACTAATAACTCAAAAGAATTCCTCTGGACAACAAACTAATACTTCCAAAAAAGCAAAATACAAATGACTATATCCAAAAGTCCAAACTTAAAAACTACTGACATCTATATCCAACACACAAAGACACAGTAGATCAAGGTCCTAAATGAATTTAGTTTCTGATTCTGAAAAATAAGTGCACAATTCCAGAACAAAACTACGTATTAAACAGTCTTATTGCTGGTGGCAGTGCAAATTGGTATAACCACTTTAGAAAGCAATTCAGCAACATTGTGGAAAGTCAAATACAGTCATACTCTATAACCCAACATTTCTATTTCTAGTTATACACCTCAGAGAAATACTTGCATGTGGACAAGAATATGTGTACAAGCGTATTTATAACAGTAAAACTTTAGAAACAATTTAAGCATCCATCAACATTGAAATAAATATGAAGTTTATTTGCATGATAGACTACTACAAAGCAGTTAAAACGCATGAAACTGATCCACAGATATCAAACTGGATACACTTGGAAAACAATGGTAAGGGAAAACAGCAAGCTATAAAACTATATTATATATGTATACATACATTTTATTTATATCAATTCTAAAAATACTAACTACACATCATTTATAAACACATACATATATAGTAAGCTGGTTTTTTTTTTAATTCAAGTGAGAAGCAATATGCACCAACTATAAGATAAGCACTACTCAAGTATAGGTAGGAAAGTTAGTGGGCTGAAGAGATGGGGCATCTTCAACCATACATAAACTGTATTTTTTAAAATTAATATCTAAAGCAGATATGGCAAAATATTAACATTTACTCAATTTAACAGGAGGGAGTATGGATGGCCACGTGCTTGAAATATTTTACAATTAAAAATTAATATGTAAAAACTCCAGGGACTTCCCTGGTGGTCCAGCGGTTAAAACTCCATGCTCCCGTTGCAGGGGGCCCAAGTTCCATCCCTGGTCAGGGAACTAGATCCCACATGCCGCAACTAAGAGCCTGCATGCCACAACTAAAGATCCCAAACACCGCAGTGAAGATCTCGCAAAGGCAACGAATATCCCATGTGCTGCAACTAAGACCCAGCACAGCCAAATAAATAAATAAATACTAAAAAACAAACAAAAAATCTCCATATACCCTACAAAATCCTTTACTTCAGAATTTCTACCAATATTTCATTCAAATACATTCATTTATACACTGCATAACTTTGTTAGGTCAAAAATTATGCCCATAATTGAAGGACAGAGCAATCTATTCTTCCCAATAAGGTCTTCACACAAGAAGTTAAACTGTCTAAATACTGAGTACTGATATTACCATTATTATGTTTTTGTAGCATTCATAATCATAGATATACTTTCAAAGGAAAGACTCCCCTAATCACCAATGACCCTACATTAATTGGTGAATACTCCAGACAAGCTAGAATCACCAAGCACTTATAATATCTGATTTTCAATTCTATCTGAAACTTCACATAAAAACATTTTAAGGAAAGAGGAAGGTTAATTCTACATCATTCATGACAAATAATCAAGAAATGAAAACAGTAAATAAATTATTTGGATTTCAAGTAAGGAAGCTCTTTTTTTTTTTTCAAATAAAGAATCCTACATATGAAAGATCAGATCCATGAAAATGTTTAAAGTAGGTAAAAATCATTCCCAGAAAGAATTTGTTAAGACTGGGGTGAATAAAGGAACTTATTAAGCTAGAACCTCTATGCACTATATACAACTTTAGCAGTTTTCTCCTGGAATTAAATTCTAACATTTGGAAGTAGCTAAATATTCATGTCACTGCCTTTCTCATTCAAAGATACTATGGTAGAATTGAACTGGTTGACAACTGCCCCCCAGAGTTAAAATTTAGAAAGTATCTCCTAATGCAAAATTAAATAGATTAAATAGAATATTCTAGCAAAGACCCCAAATTAGAGTCTAAAACAAGGGAAGCTACTACACTGAACTTGGTGATATTACAATCATGGATTGATCCTCTAAATGACAAAGCTGAGAGCAAAAAAGACAAAGAAAGATGGATACTTATTAGCTATAACACATCAGAAGTAAGTGGGGTTGTTTATTTGTAAAATTAGAATACTTCCTAAATCAGTGGTTTTCAAAGTGTGGCCCAGGTACCCTCGGGGCCCCTAAGGCACCCTCAGGGTTCTAGCAAGGTCCAAACTATTTTCACAATATTACTAAGATGTTGTTGCCCTTTATACTCTCATTTGCTCATGAGTATACAATGAAGTTTACAAGGGGCCACATGAAGTATGGTATCACAACAGACTGATGCAGAGCGGATATGAGAATCCAGCTGTTGAAATCAAACACTGAAGAGGTTTGCAAAAAATGCAAAACAATGCCACTCTTCTAATTTTTTCTTCTGAAAACCATGAGTTGTTTTTTATTCTTAAAATGTGATTTTTAAGATATCAAAATGCAATCCATTTATTATTGTTTTAAAATAAACTAATAATTTTTTTAAATTTCTAGTATGGTGAATATTGATAGATATAATCCACATAAGCAAAAGATCTCTAGGGTTCTCAGTAATTCTTTATGGCATGGAAAAGGATCCTGAAAACATAAAGAGAACAAGTGACCTAGATCTTACAGCTGATGTGAGATGAAATGAACTAATGCATGTAAAGAACTTTTCACAAGGCATGGCAAAGAATAAGTTCTCAATAAATGGTAGCTGTCATTGTTACATTACAATAGCTGGGACTACTGAAAGCAATCTTGAGACCTGGGATTCTTGGGAATTTAATTGTCTCCCATTCTCTAGTAAGCAATGAGTACTAAAAAAAAAACAAAAACTAAAACTACAACAGAAAAAACAAAAACCTAATCATCAGTCAAATTTAATTCATCATATAGATTCTAATTTAAATTTTATCTTAATAGGTCTATATATTATCTTTCTATACCTGGTGACTTCCCTTAAAAACTAGAAAGGCCTGAGTCCCTAGACTTAAAATATACCTTAGCGTCTACCATAGGGTTCTCTTTTCCTTTGAGCCACTAGGAAAAGAGCAACAAGAAGGCTGTGTCTTGAGCCAAGCACAACAAATTAATTAGGATATTTCATTCTCATGAAATTAAAGTCATACTTTCCTTTGAAATACAGGATCAATACAGGAACACTGAATAACAGAACTCAAGGGCCTTTGAACAAGCTTCTGGTCAGATCCCTGACTACAACCATATCTAGCACATACCCAAGACAGACCAATACATACAAAGAATCACAAACTGAGTAGTTACCTTTCACACATGGTCAAGTAGCTCGATCACAAAGCCAACCAAAATCTTTCCTGCTTTCACCTTAAGGTCACTTCCTTATGTTTCATCTTTTATTTATAAAGATAAAAATAAATATGAATTACAAAGAAAAAATAATAGTAATAGTAAATATAAAGTATGAACAAAAATGATACTTAATAGTATACAGAAACCAAATACCTGGCATTGATCTTATAAAAACCTTTCAACCCTTTAGCCTTCTTTCATTCTCTTAACCATTCTTTTCTACCTTCTAAACTCCAAAATAAAAACATCCCGGATCTTTTAAAAGTTTTCTTAAAAAAAAAAAAGGTAGACTGATCCAAAGCAGCTACCACAAAAACTTCAACGAGGCACTAGTGGACTATTTAGGCTTCTAAAACATTCTTAGGAATCACATGATATATCAGATTGTTCCCAAACAACAAGGTCCTACTGTATAGCACAGGGAAAAACTATATTCAATATCCTGTGATAAACCATAATGGAAAAGAATATTTTAAAAAAAAAGAATGGGGCTTCCCTGGTGGCGCAGTGGTAGCGAGTCTGCCTGCCGATGCAGGGGACGCGGGTTCATGCCCCGGTCCGGGAGGATCCCACGTGCCGCGGAGCGGCTGGGCCTGTGAGCCACGGCCGCTGAGCCTGCGCGTCCGGAACCTGTGCTCCGCTATGGAGAGGCCACAAGAGTGAGAGGCCCACGTACCGCAAAAAAATTTAAAAAATTTTTTTTAATTTAAAAAAATTTAAAAAAAGAATGTCCACAGGTGTATAACTGAGTCACTTTGCTATACAGCAGAGATTGGCACAACATTGTAAATCAACTATAAATAATATATAAATTAAATTAAATTTTTAAAAAATTGTTCCCAAAGCTAACACAGAAAATATTCTTTAAAACTATCACCAAAAAAATGCTCTCCCCCTTAAAAAGGGCCATATTAACATTACATATCTTAATAAGTTTAGTCTTTTTAAAACTGTCTTTGCAACTTAAAATCAGCACTAAGGGGCTTCCCTGGTGGCACAGTGGTTAAGTTAAGAATGCCAATGCAGGGGACACGGGTTCGAGCCCTAGTCCAGGAAGATCTCACATGCCACGGAGCAACTAAGCCCGTGCGCCACAACTACTGAGCCTGCACTCTAGAGCCTGCAAGCCACACTACTGAGCCCGCGGGCCACAACTACTGAAACCTGCGCTCCTAGAGCCCGTGCTTCCCAACAAGAGAAGCCCGGGCACCGCAACAAAGAGTAGCCCCCGCTCGCCACAACTAGAGAAAGCCCGTGTGCAGCAACGAAGACCCAATGCAGCCAAAAATAAATAAATAAATCAGCATTAAGATGAAAGCAATGAATACCATAACACACAGAGGTACATAAAATCCATTCTCTAAGTAGCATATACAGCTCAATGTAAGTAAATACACAGGGTCATGACAACTTTTTAAATAATGTGTATATTTTGCATATACTACAGTGACTGGCACAAATTAGGAAATGTTAATAATCAGCAGCAACGGTAGGCATTAGCAGGGGACCCCAGGCATGTTCATTTGCCCCCCTTTCTCACAACTGTATTTCTGAGTTTCAAACATCCAGTGGCTTCACAAAATGTGGCTGTACTATGAATTTCACATAAAAGAGTGAAACTTAATGAACGGTAGTAGTTACTGACAAAGAAAAATTTACATCATTTTTTAAGCTATCAATACTTAGCAGTAAACAATAACAACAACAAAAAATCCACAAGTGTAAATCCAAATTATACAACTGTTGAAATGAATGATCTATTAAATCCCCAAATTCAACTACTGATTAATGTGTGTTTCATAACTATGGAGTACGGAATTAAGGCTGAGGATGTCACAATATATTATGGGGAGTTTTTAACTAATAATCTAATACAAGCAGATACAATACTGAGATGATACCCTGTATGAATGTATGGGAAAATGTAATAAAATATATGCATTTATCAGATTATACAGCCTTTCTTCTACTATGGTCAAATTACGATCCAAGTTCAACAGTTTCCTTTTAAAACCTTTTCTAAACTACTAAAAATTTTGTCTAATGTCACCTATTAGAATATAAACCATGCTAGGGAAATATCAAGTTTCAACCTGAAGAAATATATTCACTTTAGAGTTTCTAAAGAGGTGCTCTCACCTTCAGTTAAAAGTATTATTATTTACAATGAAACACCACATGTACGCGAGAAATGTTTTTAAACTCTGCAGAACAACAAAACAGTACCTCCTTTAAAAATAATTGTCAATGATCAACAAAATAAAGGATTTTCTCGGATCTTCTGCACAACAGACCTAGAGGAAAAAACACTCTCAAGGCTGCTTGCAAGAGCACTCCTTGTCCCACCACTAATCAGGCAATAGGATAAAGTCCATTCTTTTAAAGCTACACAGTATATATGCTGGGGTTAAAAATATTTTCACAAAATTTTTCTAACAAAAGAACATTATATTAGATTCACAAGCATGTTAGCTCTCTGCCACTGTTTAAAACCTACCTTTAAGTATTAAATTTTTAATTTTACTTATTTAGGAAAAATTACATAATTCTTCATAGCACAGTTTAAAAATAACTCCACTATTAATGCAGACCCTTTATTTAATCACAGGCTAATTTACTCCTGACAGAAAGTAAATTTCACTATTTTCTGTGAGGCTTTATGAAATTGCCATCATTTTTAATTAATTCTTAATTAAAATATATTACACCACAGCTTCTACCCATCTCTCTTGATATTCTAACATAATCAATTCAAGACCATTTACATATCATTAATTAAAAGCCTTCCTCTCTCATCCTTAAAATCATAATGAGGCTCTATTTCTCATTAGCAGCCTTTAAGGGATAAAATAACAATAGAGTCAAGAATGAATGGTAATTTTTAAAAATAATAATTTATATCTTTATATATATATATATATATATAGTGGACAGTGCTATTTTCAAAATTTCTCAGCTTTGGGGAACTGTTGAATTCTTTCTGTATGTTTTTTAACAACATAGAACAACAACTGGCTATACTTTGAAACTAATCTTCAAATAAGATAAAAATAAATAAGAAATAGTAGCATCTTTGAAACTGGGAAAAACCAGACAGATTTCTGAATCTGGACAATAAGTCTTACCATGAATGCTACAAACAAGTAAGTTACTATAAAGTAAAAAGAAGACAATTAACATTTCCTTGTCTTCATTTCTATTTTGTTAAAACTTGTCCTAAATTTTCAGAAGTGATATCTAAACTGTCTGTAGGAATCCTTTGCTTTTAAAAGGATTCTTTCTTTCAACTAAAAGAGCCCATTGTTAATACCTCTTAAATCTTAAGATGTAATTAGAAAACTATAATTGAAATTTCTATCTCTATGCATTTCTTACTAGCTTACCACTGTCAGAATGAGGTATCTGTGGTTACATGAAGAACTGAAACAGAGAGGCAAGTAGGAAGTTCTAAAATTAAACTCCAGAGCTGTGATATGTTTTACACATTCTTAAATGAGCTGTGATATATGCTGGTACTATAAAAAGTTATCATTTATTGGTAATGAAAGGTAAAAATTAACCACCTATTCAATGATTTTACCTCTTCTAGAGGCTTTTTAAAGCCATATACAGCTTGAGAGAAGATTTACAGTAGCTCGTGACTTCTAACCCACTGTTTTCAATATTTTGGCTGTAAGTTACAAAATTAATATAACTCCAGCTATGACTACTTTTATGATTAGTGTAAAATAAAATTTCATTGCTTTTCTTTCGCTTTGAGCAACTGCAGTGGTATTGCCTTCTGCAATACTACAAAAAAAAATGACTTAAACCTTATGACTGAATTAAACCTTAATTTGTTACATTACTCAGAGTTTATTATTCATAATTATATTTCAAAGCCAAACTATGAACACAAATAGGGACCAAGTGAGTAACAAAATGTGACCAAAAAAATAATGCCACATAATAGAGGCAAAATAAAATCAGACTCATGTCTTGGAAATTTTATGCAGACTTACTGTCACCAGCATTAACTATATCTAGGTGCTTCATATCAGGCAAATCAGATTTATATCACTGTCTTCTGTCAAATGCAGGTGCTCCACCACAACTTGTCAAGACAGCCTGTCTGAATCTTCACACGTCAGACAGAATCACAGCACTTGGTGTTTTGGTCTGTTGACAGCAATTTATTTTGATGTGTTGTCACAATATGGAATTCTTCAATGCTCTGCACCATGGTGCCAGTAAGTCCCACTATACTTTTTTCTACTGCCAGATGCTACAGGTTTAGTAACGGGAGAAGGCAAAGTTTTGCCTTACTTTTAAAACCGCTTTTTTAAAGCTCTAAGCACTTAATTTACAAGTGCAGAGGAGCACTAAACAGAAGAAAGTATTTCATTCCTTAATCTCAGCATCCAACATCCTGTTTAACACCACAACCAACCTGGGTGAAGCAAAGCCAGCCAGCCTGCTAGGAACAAACAGGGACTTAAAAAAACCTTTAAGTCGGGCTTCCCTGGTGGCGCAGTGGTTGGGAGTCTGCCTGCTAATGCGGGGGGCGCGGGTTCGTGCCCCGGTCCCGGAGGGTCCTACGTGCCGCGGAGCAGCCGGGCCCGTAAGCCGTGGCCGTTGGGCCTGCGTCGTCTGGACCCTGTGCTCTGCAACGGTAGAGGCCGCAGCGGTGAGAGGCCCGCGTACCGCAAAAAAATAA
This sequence comes from Pseudorca crassidens, assembly GCF_039906515.1. Classification (NCBI taxonomy): domain Eukaryota; kingdom Metazoa; phylum Chordata; class Mammalia; order Artiodactyla; family Delphinidae; genus Pseudorca; species Pseudorca crassidens. The sequence goes on from NC_090302.1 coordinate 9,920,474, forward strand.
AAAAATAAAAAAATCCTTTAAGTCAAAAATCAGAGTAGTCCATCCTGAGGCTAAACAATAGCTTGGGCTACACATCCAGTATGGTCGATTGTTTTTCAGCTCTTTCACAGGGCTAGTTTCAATCCCACAGTAGAAACTTCAATTCTGTACAGTTGCAAGCAATTATTATGTAATATGTAACTATGTGTAAAGCCAGGCACTAGGGGATACTGAAGAATGAGATGAATGGAAATAAATTTCTTTTGGGTTTTTTAAAATACATTTTCCAGAAATCTGTACAAATTCCACATTACTACTCCACGGAGTAGTAATATAAAATACAACTTACACAGGAAATACAAAAAAGACAACTAATTAAATGTGCAGGAAAAAAAAGTTAATAGTCACAAAAAAGCTCAGAGAAGTGTTAAACTTTGTAATCTTTTCCTATCCTATTTTTTTTAATATATAAATTTATTTATTTTTAGCTACATTGGGTCTTCGTTGCTGCAAGTGGGCTTTCTCTAGTTGCAGCAAGCGGGGGCTGCTCTTCGTTGCGGTGCACGGGCTTCTCATTGCGGTGGCTTCTCTTTGTGGAGAAGCACGGGCTCTAGGCGCGCAGGCTTCAGTAGTTATGGCTCGTGGCCTCTAGAGCGCAGGCTCAGTAGTTGTGGCTCACGGGCTTAGTTGCTCCCCGGAATGTGGGATCTTCCTGGACTAGGGCTCCAACCTGTGTCCCCTGCATTGGCAGGCGGATTCTTAACCACTGCACCACCAGGTAAGCCCTCTTATCCTATTTTATATTTTAATCTTGCATATTAATAGCTTCTACATAAAATCAATTTAAAAGCAAACAGTACAGGGTTATACTAGATAAATTTCCATTTATAAATAAAGATTTCTCAATATCTACATCTAAATCCTTTTCTTATAAGCAAGAAAGATATCAATAGTGTGTGAATGTTTCCTGTTTCCACAGAGTTCAATTATTACGGATAGAGTCAAAATTTTTAAATTAAAAATCAAAGACCAACATTCTCTTGAAAATTTAAAAAGTAAAGAATTAGCTTTAGATTTGGAATTATATATTGGAAAATTCAGGATTAAAAATTTTCTTGTCAAAATAGTAACATTTTAAACAAGCAAGTAGTGTTGGTAACGGACCCAAATAATAAAATTCCTCTTTGAAAAAAGAGTGAACCACAAGTCAACTTAAAACTAAACCAGTATGGCTATGTAACAAGCATGTAAAGCTCATTTTCAAACTTCATAACTTAACTATAAGAAATGTTTTTATATTTATGAGCAGGGACTCTGGTAACACTTATCATCTACAGCTGGTACACACTATAGTCATAAGAACTTATCTCCAAAGAATTCCACTATAATTTTTTTAATATAACAATGCTGTATCTTCTCTGTGAGGTAAGTTGGCAGTAGACAAAATGGTATTCTTTTTAATTTTATATAATAAAAAATAACACAAAAGTTATTACAGTGAGTCAGAATCAAAGCTGAACAAAGATTCCCAAGCTTAAAATGATTCCATTAAATTATACTCTATGAGTTCTTAAATTAGATCAGTCCAATAGGTCTGCCTTTTGGCACAAGTCTAGAAGGCACCATTCACACAGTATTTTATAAACGGTGCAACCTGTTGTTGTACAACTCAACAAACCTGAATCTAAAGATAGCCTCAGTGAAGTTACTCTGTGTGTGTGTGTGTGTGTGTGTGTGTGTGTGTGTGTGTGTATTCCTTCCAGAAAAAGGTCTATCTCTGGCACAAACCCTAGTCTCTTCTATAAGGTTATATCATCACATAAATCACAAGTATCCTCTAGTCCACCTCCAAGATCTCTGGGAAAATAAAGATTCGAATAGTGTTAAAGTGTGGGACACAAACACTCTTCATGAAAATAAGTTGCAGGGTGACTTTTACCTAGTAAATAAATATGACAAGTAAACAATAGATGTATATGATTCAATATGTGTTGTATTCAGAATGCATGTCTAATTTACTCTAAAGAAACCAATCACACTGACACCACAAAACTACCTACATGTAGCCTTTATAGACTGGCACTAATAACACCAGCCAACACAAAACAATTCTTTAGTTTCATGACTGATTTTTACAAAGAATGGAAAGTTAAGTGAAAAATGTTGATTAAAAAAATAGCCTGTCATTTAATGGGTGAAGAGCAGCTACACATGCACAGATATATTAACCTGCAGAAAAATGAAACTACATGAGAATCCTGGTTTTCTCCCCCAAAACAGTAAGAAAACCCCAATCATCTGATAATCCAAAAAAATGAGACACTACAAGAAAACAGAGAATAAGAGAGCTGAGATTTTATTTCAAAGACGATTTGGCAAAGATCATGGAGGGAGAAAGAAGGGAGAGATGGGGGAAGGACTAAAAATTTGAGGACACTGATAACCCTATGCCCAGTGAAAAACAGCACAATAAAAATAGAACTAACTGCACTATGAGTTCTAAACTTTATCCCAGTTCTGTAAGTTATTTAGGCAAGTGACCTTTGGTAAATCCCTTACTTAGCCTTTCTAATCCTCAATTTCCAAATTTGTAAAACAAGAATAATACATGTCCCACCTACATCAGAGGTTGTTATGAGGATTTAATACATTATGTAAAAGCACTTTGAATAGTATAAAAGCACTATAAAATAGTCAAGGACAACTTAAGATTAATGAAAAGCAAATATCACTTTTAGATCTCCCAGTTCAAGAGAGCAGACTGAGCTCATGTGTTTAACCTCCCCTCTTCCCTTCCAAATTTCCATTGATAGAACAGTAAAGGGTATAAATCCATTGAGAAGGGGGCAGGGGCTGCAGCAGACCAAATTTTGATAAATTTCTGGAAGACAGATAGCAAATGAGACTATACTGACATATACACCATAGTGGAGGAGACCCAAATTAAACAATGAGAAAGAGTTGCAATAGAAGCAGGAGCCAGTTTCACCAGCAAAGACTGGGAGATGCCACAAGCTTGGAGAGAGGACAGCAACAGGAAATGGGGCACTAAATTAAAAAAAGGCTTAGAAGCACCTGGACCATTTGGTCCCTCCCCATACCTTCCATACACTACCCAGCCACTGCAAAGAATATCATTTGCTGCTAGGATAAAGCCAGACAACTATTCTCCAAAAATAACTAAAACATAAAATTAAAAGTAGAACAAATAGAGGAGGAGATACTATCTCATATAATGAAAGTCAAGAAATACAATCTGATAGTGATGGCCTCAAAATTGAAGAATATTATTTATTTTATGAAAATAACCCATACCAGAAGTAAAATTAATACTATGACAAAACTAGACAGTAAGAGGAGAAAAGGAGGTAGGAGATAGTATATATAAAGCAAATTCCTCACCATAGAAAAACTATATACACAGTTAAAACATGCAGTTTAAATTTACAGTGGGTAGCTAGCAGAAAAACAAAAAACAGTAAGATAAAATGCACTCTCCTCTGAATAGTGAGACTATAGGAAAGAAAGAAGAAGCTACAGAACTTTTTTCAACTGTGAAAGGGGAATACTTTTATATTAAAATTACTTGCTAACTCCTTGAAAAAGATTCTTTTCAAAATGGATTGACCCAGAAAGTTAGCTTGAGGCACATAAAATCTGACTACCTACTCTGATATCTTTCAAACTTTAGGAAAAAAACAGACATAATTCGTCAGATGCTGAGAAGAAATTATCTTCCTAAGCACACAAGTAAGGAAAAAGGAATGGAACTGAGAAATAAGGAAGATTTTATCTTTCAGCATTTTGATAAAAGATGAGTCAGAAATGAGGGGCTATAATTCCCTAATCCTTCAGGTTGAAGAATGGCAATTGGGAACAGTGTTTTCAACCTCAAATTCCTATTCTGGAAGTTGTTAATCACCTTGAATGGTGGATGGCTTAATTATATAAGGACCACGTTAATGTCTCAAAGGAGGGAGAGTGATCTGATAGGAGGTTTTAATTTAAAACACTCTTCATAAAATTAAAAATGAATGCCAACGGACTATAATCTGTGCCTCTGTGCAGAAGTAAAAGGCCAATATAGCTATAAGAATACAGTGTGATCAATTGGGCTTTGAGGCCAAATGATCCAGTACTAGTCAATAATCATGAGTGTTATTCATAAGAGAGTCAAAAGGAAGTAGCCTCTATTTGTTTCAGCTAGTAGATCTTTCTATAGGTTATTTTCAGACAGAAGAACTGCTTATATCTGTGAAAGAATAACATTTTCAGACTATTCATGCCCTCTGGAATTACTCTATAGAACGAAATATCCTGGGATCCAAGTATTTCTAGGTTACAGCACTAATCTTAAAAAGAACAGCATAGTTTGGGAAAATTTGGACCCATTCTGTTCTGTTCTTGAGTTTTACTAGCAATTTAGCATTCAAAAAAAGGGAGCTGGAACAAGTTCAATTCCATATAAAGTTAAAAGTTAACAAGGGTAATAGGTCTTTTCAAAGTATACGAAAGTACAATAACTAGAGGGACAGCAAGGTCAAACATGAAAATGTCCATCTTTGGGGGGAAAATACTATCTGCTACCTTTGATCCTTTCATGGTTTTCTAGGATCCAGGACCACTACTGACAAGTGTGTTTGTCTTACTTGTTGGACTCTATAGCAGCTCCTGTCCAAAAGAATTATAATATAATCTATGTCATTTTAAATTTCTAATAGCCAAATTTTAAAAAAGCAAAAGGAAACAGATAAAATTAATTTTAATAATATTTTAATTTGATATATCCAAAATATTATCATTTCAACATGCAATGAAACCTTTTAAAAAACTATTAATGAGATATTTTATATTGTTCTCAGTCTTTGTCTTTCAGTATTTTACATGTACAGCATATCTCAATTCTAATAAGCCACATTTTAAGTGCTCAACAGCCACAAGTTGCTAGTGGCTGAGACACTCTCATTTGAGAAGTTCCCCTTTCAACTGACTGGCATGACTTAACAGGAGCAAAGGACTCTCAGTTTCCAAGTCAACTGCAGTTTCCTAATACCATATAAGATCAAGCAGAAGCCTTCTAGTTGTAGTGTATGAAGACTTGACCTCCATTCAAAGAACCCACTTGACTGGTGGAACAGATGCACTTGTTTGCCCCACCCCTTACTGAAACCATACTCAAAGACAATAAAAGGACAGGGGGACCACATAAATCTGAAAGAATTAAGAGCAGAGAACAGACAAGAACCCACTTTGTTCCCATATCATTAGCAATCAGACTTACACATCTCCTCCACTTTTTTCTCTCTCACTTTCCAGCCAGGAAATTGGTGGAAACTTCTCAGGAGAACTGCCAAAGAGACAAAGATTTGACAGCTGGACGTCCACATACCAAACACATCACCCTATGGTGAAGACTATCAAAACCAAGAAGCTCCACTCACACACGTTGAGTTTTCATCAGCTTTAAAGTGCCCGAAGCTTAAATATTCTTCTATTCGCTAGCATTTACTAGGAGTCTACTATGTGCCAGGCACTGTTCTAAGCACTGGGGATACAGCAGTGAACAAAACAAAGTTTCTCTCCCTCTCTCAAGGAGCTTACATTCTAAAAGGGAAACAGACAATAAACAAATGCAAAATATAGACCAGAAGTAGAAATAAAACAGGCAAGGGGTATAGAGTATAATGGGAGGGGGGAGAAGGGATGCTGTTTTAACCAGGAAGGTCAGTGATTTGAGCAGAGGCCAGAAAAGAGGGAGAAAACCACACAGATATCTGGGCAAAGAATCTTCTAGGCAGAGAGAAGAGCAAGTATAAAATCCCTGAAAGGAGAGTACATTTGGCCTACTGGAGGAACACAAAGGGGCCAGTTCAGCTGGAGCAAAATGAGTGGCACAGGATGAAGGGGGGGTAACATTAGAGAGAAGTGGACCAGAAGACAGGCCTTGAAGACTATAGTTAAGGACTGAATTTTTATTTCAGGTGAAATGGTAAGCCATGAGAAGAAGTGACATTATTTGACTTATGCTTTAAAAGAATCACTTTACCAGTTGTGAGAAGAAATGACTTGTAGGGCAGCGTGGGTGGAAGCAGAGAGGTCACTTAGGAGGCTACTGGAATAGTCCAAGCAAGACATAAAGGTAGCTTGATAAAGGGAGGAAGAAGTGAGAAGTGGTGAGATTTGGGTTATTCTTTTGTCTTTGTTTTAATAATTTCAGTTATTTTAAAAATAGCAAAAATAAAAACAGTACAAAAAGCACCCATATATCCTTTACCAGATTCACCTATTTACCTGTTGTCAACATTTTATTCCTTTGTCAAGTGTGCATGCACACATACAAGTTTATACACACATATTTCTGAACCTTTTGAGGGTAAGTTACATATATCATGGCCCTTTATCCCTAAACACTTCGGTACTTCTTAAAAATGCAACATGCTGGGCTTCCCTGGTGACGCAGTGGTTGAGAGTCCGCCTGCAGATGCAGGAGACACGGGTTCGTGCCCCAGTCCGGGAAGATCCCACATGCCGCGGAGTGGCTGGGCCCGTGAGCCATGGCCGCTGAGCCTGTGCATCCAGAGCCTGTGCTCCGCAACGGGAGAGGCCCGCATACCGCAAAAAAAAAAGCAACATTCTCTTACATAATCACAGTACAGTTATCAACTTCAGTAAATTTAACATGATACAACACTTCTATCTAATTTATCAACTAACCCAATAATGTCCTAGCATTTTATCCCCTCCATTTCAGGATCCAGTCTAGGATTGGATACTGTATTTAGTGTCAATCTCTTTAGGTTCCTTTAATCTGGAACATTTCCAGAACATTTATAATATTAACATTTTTAAAGAATAAAGTCCTCTCCCCCCATTTTAAAATTAGAATGTTCCTCATGTTGGATTTATCTGGTATTTCCTCATGATTAGATTCAGGTTATGTACTCTCAGTGATGCACAGGAGATGTTGTGATCTTCTCAGGGTATCACATCTGGAGGCACAGAATGCCCATCTGTCCCTCCCTGGTACTGTTAATTTGATCACCTGGTCAAGGTACTGTCTGATTTCTACATTGTACCATTAATATTACTTTTTTCCCTTGCCACTGGATATTTAAGACCACACGGATATTCTACTCCTTAACAAAATTTCCCCCTGTATTTAGAATTTGTTGAGCTTCCTTGCCTGATCCAGTCCTAACCATGATGACTGCAAAATGATGATTTTTCCAACTCCAGCATTCTTTCCCCATTTACTTACTGGCCTCTGCATTCTATTGTAAGAGCCCTACCTCTTCACCCATTTATTTACCTGTCTGTCTTTCTATTATCAGTTTGAATTCATGAATTTTTATTTTTTCCAATGGTTCTACAATTCATTACCGTACTTAACTATTTTGTTGCTCAAGCTGTCCCAGATTTGGCAAGTGGGAACTTTTCAAACTGGCTCCTATGTCCTTGTGATATGTCTCCATCATCTTTTTTTAGCACTTCCCTACCTCTTGGCATAACAAAATGTTCCAGGATCATCTTGTACCTACCCTGCCCCATCCTGGAATCATCCATTTCTCCAAGGTGCTTAGTTCTTTTAAGAGGGAATGGTACTAGAAACTAAGACCTGGGTACTAGTTGTGCACACTGCTACTGGGATATCTTTGTTTCTTGGCCCTTTTATACTCTAATTAAAGAACCAACTGATCTTGCTGATGGAGTGAATATGGGCTATAAGAGAAAAAGAAAAATCAGTGGTGACTCCAGAGCTTCTGGCTTGAGCTACCAGATAAGTGATGTTGGCCTACATTAAAATGAGGAAGAAAAAGTTTACAGAGGAAAATCAAGAATTCCATTTTGGATGTGCTGATCTTGGAATCTTATTAGATATCCAAGTGGAGATATTCAGCAGGAAATTGGAAGAGTCCAGAATTCAGGAGATAAGCTCAAGATGGTGATATAAATTTGGGAAACATCAGCATATTAATATTTAAAATCATGGGACTAAATGAATGAACAGACAGGGATCACCAGACACTTGAGAAACGCCTCTAACATAAAAGGCAGACCAAACTAAACAGATAAATATATAATCCAGAAGAAAAAGAGACAATGCATGTAGCAGATGAAAACTTAATGGAAAAAGAAAATCTAAAATATCCTCAGTAATATCCCTAGAGATAGAAAACCTGTATCTGTGAAACGAAAGAAGGAAACGAAGAAAAGAATCAGTCCAAAGCCATTAGGCAGGGGTGAGCAAGGCAGATGTCTGGAGGGAAGCGGGGAAGGAAGCACACCTAATGCAGGGTTGGCAGATCCCAAAAGGGGGCTTGGACAGTATCTGCACAGTCACCAGTGGTGACCTAGTGTCGGCTGTGGGAGCCTGAATAGGGTGAAGAGAACATTCACGGGGGTGAGCGAGCAGTGAACCATCCTAGGGTACTAGAGCCTAAGAAGGGTAAGGAAGTCATCCCAGCAGATGGTGAAGGCATTAAACTGGGGAGAAGAGGCAAGCCATGACAGGAAGTTAGTTACAGTCAGGGAGGACTGATCTTCTAATAATTGAGTATATTGAATTAATGGAAGCCAGGTTTCTCACCGTCAAAGAAGGGAGTTACAAACATGAAACAGGAGAAAATTAAAACTTTGTTGTGCTGAAGTGGATTCATGGGTTTCTTGACAGACAGATAGATAGGTAGACAGGTAGACAGGGATTTAAACTTCTTTTGAAAGTGTGTGTATGTATTGATATGTATATATGCTGTGTGTGTGTGTATTCTCTAGATCTTTGGGGACCCACGAGTAGCAACACTCAATAGCAATGAGCATGTCTTATTTGCAATTCTTGGTTTCTACACGCCATTCTCCACTAAAAGAAACCAGGGATACTTACAGAATATGGCTGATTCTAGGGCTGGGGCAGGGAAAATACAAGATAAACTTGGAACATCTTGTTGGACCAGAACATAAGGAACTGCTCAAAGAATAATGAATTCATTTCAAAAAAATACATAAGACAGCTTGAAGGGCTTTGTTAACCATGAGAATTACAGACACAATGGTTCCAACATTAATGAGTTGCTGACCAAACTGTATTCCTCAGGGCCTCTTGTTATGTAGCAAAAAGAAATCATGATTTGCTTAAACAATCATAGTTGGGGTTTTCGTTATTTGCAACTTACATACATATGTAGGACAGGGGTAGGAGGGATGACTGTAAGCCCTCAAGCCCTTGTATTGACTAGAAGAGTAAGACACTAAATAACTTTGGACTTTGGTTAAGACAAAAATGTATGTTGTGGGGCTTCCCTGGTGGCACAGCGGTTAAGAATCCACCTGCCAATGCAGCGGTTAAGAATCCACCTGCCAATGCAGAACCACAGCTCACCTGCCAATGCAGCCTGCGCTCTAGAGTCCGTGGGCCACAACTACTGAGCCCGCATGCCACAACTACTGAAGCCCGCACACCTAGAGCCCATGCTCTGAAAAGAGAAGCCACCACAATGAGAAGCCTATGCACCGCAACAAAACAGTAGCCCCCGCTCACCGCAACTAGAGAAAGCCCGCGCACAGCAACAACGCAGCAAAAATAAATAATTAATTTTTTAAAAAATGTATGCTGTGGACATATATACACTACCAAATATAAAACAGATAGTTGTGGGAAGCAGCCGCATAGCACAGGGAGATCAGCTCGGTGCTTTGTGTCCACCTGGAGGGGTGGGATAGGGAGGGTGGGAGGGAGACGCAAGAGGGAGGAGATATGGGGATATATGTATAGCTGATTCACTTTGTTATAAAGCAGAAACTAACACACCATTGTAAAACAATTATACTCCAATAAAGGTGTTAAAAAAAAAGAAATGTACGCTGATACTCACTAAAATAAGAGAAATAGAATGTGAAACTCCTAAGTTTGTACACGGAAAAGAATAAAGCAAACCTAGTCAATTAAGAGTCAAGTAATTAGACTATATCTGTAATGTTTTCCTCTTTTAAAAAATCTGAAGTAAATATGACTACATGTATAATTTTAATACCTGAGTGTGGGACATGGCTGTTCATTTTATTACTCACTAATTTTCTGTATGCTTTCAATAGTTCATAAAACATATCTAATTTTTAAAGGCCAATTGAGAAGCTACTGGACAGGCCTTCTCCAGCCAAGTAAGATCTGGATCTCATGTTTATCATTTAAATAACGATTTAACCACCAGCTAAGCAAGAGTCTGAGGAATCAATAAAGAGATGGAGGCAATGCTAGCGAGTTTAAGTAGAAGAGGAATTTCGGAAAGATATTACAGAGCTTACAGAATTCCCAGGAGGGCCTGATGCCTATGTAAACTGCAACACCCACATCCTCATGCAAGACTGCTACTAGGCAAGAGAACCACAGCTCACATATTGGGAGCTGAAGATGCCATGTTATGCCCTCCACCATCTGCAACCCATGAAAGTCAATCTCTATGCCAGATCTCCCTTCATTAGGAACAGATTCCACACTGCACCATCTTCTTCACACTTTTCTCTCCCAAACTCAAGTGACTGCATCTGATTGGGTGGGTCTGAATCGCATGCCTGAGCTCTGGTTACAAAGAACATAAAGAAATTGTCTTCTGGCTTGGGGATGCAGAACCAAAAGTAGGATTTTTCCCCATAAAGGACAGATATTCAAAAAGCTGAGTAACTACATATAAAAAAAAATATCCAAAAGTCCACTATAGTCTAAGATCACTGAAAATTGGCCTAAGGGGTCTACTTAACACAGGAAGACACTTAGTAGTTAGTAGTCAGGCGTAGTCAGAATGAAGATCACAGACCTCACAGGTTCAGAAGGTTACATGTATGGTTTACTGGTTACTATAAAGAGCTACTTATCCCTCCCCTCCACCACCCCCAACACACACACACACACACACACACACACAAAATGCATGTATCTACTCATTCCTGCCCAGCAGCTTAAAATTACATCATAAAATATATTCTTTGAACAAAACTGTCTTTTAAATTATAAATCCCTTGAGAACTGTAAAACATTAACCTAACATCAGTCACGAGTAAGTTACTATAGAGTACTTGTCTCAGAGACAAACACTGAGAAAGTGGAAACCTTTATAAAAGCAAAGAGAAGGGAGCGGTGATTAGGAAATGTGTACAATTACGCTTTCAGAGGGATAGCACGAAATCAGGAAGCACCTAGAAGAATGAGTGAAGGGAGGTTTAGAATATGGGAAGTCTGCTGAAGACAAGGTTTTCTTACTTCACAAATTAACCCAGGGTTCTACAAAGGTCCAGTAATGCAGAGCTCCAAATGTTGAACTAGAGTTTATCATCTGATAGGATCCCTACACCCAACCTTCGGAGAGTCTGTCATTCCAACATTTCTACTTACAGAGAAAAAATTGCAACCCACTTGAATTGTCCCATTTATCTTTTTAAAAATGTACTGAGTAGACATAAGGAAAACATATAAAGTATATGTATGCTATACTGCTAGTGGGAATGCAAAATGGTGCAGGTGCTGTGCAAAACAGTCTCGCAGTTCCTCAAAGGGTTAAACATAGAGTTACCATATGACCTACCAATTCCACTCCTGGGTATGTACTCAAGAGAAATGAAAACATGTCCACACAAACCTTGAACACAGATGTTCATAGCAGCATTACTGTAACAGCCAAAAAGAGGAAACAACCCAAATATCCATCAGCTGATGAATGAATAAATGAAATATTGTATATCCCTGGAATATTATTCAGTCATAAAAAGAAATGAAGCACTGATACATGTGACAACATGAATGAAACCTGAAAACATTCTACTAAATGAAAGAAGCCAGTCACAAAAGACCACAAATTGTATGATTCTGTTTATGTGAAAGGTGCAGAATAGGCAAATTTATAGAGATGGAAAGGAGATTAGTGGTTGCCTAGGACTGGGGTTTCGGGGGGAAATGGAAAGTAACTGCTAATGAGTATGGGGTTTCCTCTTGGGGTAACAAAGGTGTCCTAAAACCACAGGGATGGTTGCACAACTCTGAGAATAAACCACTGAATTATACACACTTTGTGTGTGAATTGTATGGTGCGTGAATTATCTCAGTAAAATATATGTATGGTACAAAAATAATAAGCAATCATTACCCACTGTACCTGCTCTCTAGTTGAAGACACAGTCTAACATCTTTGAAAGAACTCTGGGCGCCACTCTCCAATCCCATCCTTGTCCCTCTCCCTTGATCCCCTTTAGATTTTTATCATATTCATATACAAGTTGAGTTTTACATGTCTTTGAATATTATATAAAAGGAATCATAGTGTATGTACAGTCAGTTCTGCTATAACACAACATATGCTTCTCTAGAATCACTGAGCTATGCAAAATTGTGTAATAAAAACCACAGAGCTTATGGGGGAAAGGGGGTCAATGGTTTTTTAAAAAGGTAGGAATCTAATAAAGAGAGCCAAGTTTTATACATGTTAAATGATTAAGAAATACATAAATACTACAATAAACACAACATACTACGTTGAAAAAGACCTGAAGTTTGCTTAAAGAACTGGGCATTGCAAAGGCTGCAACTTTTGAGTTACTGTCAAATGATGGAAGCAGTTATCTGAAATCAGACAGAAAATTCTAGCACTACATGTTGACGGGATGGGGGTGGCTTGTAACACACTCAGTGAACTGAGTGACGTAGCTGAAAGATGTTTGAGGTGTGTGCATTTTGCGTATTCCTATGTGGCATCTCAGCTGGGTGTACTTTTCTGCATTCACCTAGTGTTTCTCAAGGACGAAATCACACACAAGCAAACTGAAATTTCCATCATGCCCAAATTATTCCCTAATATATCAATTGCACTGGAACACTCACATTTTCAAAGTAAGCATTACAACAGAACTGACTGTATTCTTTATAATTCTTCTTTCATAAAGTAACCAAGCTTTTTGTTCATTTCTCTATCAGGTTGTCTTTTTCTTAATAAAATGTAGGAGTTCTTTATATATCCTAATATTAATCACTTACAGTGATCTACATTGTAGTATCTTCTCCCACTCTGTGGCTTATACTTTCATTTTCTTTACAGTTTATACTGACGAACAGAATTCTTCACTTTAATGTAACTGAAAGTAACTTAGGGATAATTTATCAACCTTTTCCTTTTAGATGTGATTTTTGTGTTCCGTTTAAAAGAACCTACTATGAGGTCATAGACATTCTATTTTGTCTTCTAAGTTTTAAAGTTTATTCGCCTTTTTCCTTGTTTTTTTTTTTATTGAGATGGTAACTGTCTTCAAGAATGTAAAGAACTTAGACTATCCTCAGAAGTACAGTTGCATTACAGCTACAAAGAGAACCAAATGGCTACAAAGAAAATAGCTAGGACCACAGGTTTTTACCAAAAAAATCAGTATCAAGATAAAAAATAATGTAAGAATAACTAATCAAATGTTAGTCCATACCACATCTCCCCATCCAGAAATAAATTTTAAATGAATTGTTTTCCAAAAGTAAAACAGTTATAATCAATCTGCAGTTACAAATTCACCTAATCAGTAAAGTTTATTTGTAACCCTAAAATCAATACTCAGGTACTTTAGAAGTCATTTGCAGATATGTATATGTGCAGAGTGGAGAACATTTTTGAGTTGCCAGATATGCATGTTCTCAGCTGACGTTGAAGAGGGCAATGCTCCACCTTCTTGTTTCAGCTCTCTTCTTGTTTCAGCAAGAGTCCTTTTTGCAGTTTACTTAGTCAATGTTCTCACATTTTTATGCTTTTTGCTGGTGATTTCGTTATTTTATTTGTTTTTGTTTGTTTGGTTGGTTTTTTCTTTTTGCGGTACGCGGGCCTCTCACTGCCGTGGCCTCTCCCGCTGCGGAGCACAGTCTCCGGACGCGCAGGCCCAGCAGCCATGGCTCACGGGCCCAGCCGCCCCGCGGCACGTGGGATCCTCCCGGACCGGGGCACGAACCAGAGTCCCCTGCATTGGCAGGCGGACTCTCAACCACTGCACCACCAGTGAAGCCCCGATTTCGTTATTTTAAATGAGCCCCAAGTAAAGTACTGAAATGTTGTCTAGAATTCCTAAGTACAAGAAAAATGTGAGGATCCTTACAGAGAAAATATGTATATTAGAAAAGTTTTATTTAGGCATGAGTTATAGTCCCATTGGCCATGAGTTCAATGTTAATGTATCAACAATATATATTAAATAAGTGACTTTAAACAGAAATACACATAAAACAAGGTTATGCATTGATGAATTTGAAAAAGTTATGACCAGAGACTCACAGGAACCTAACCCCATATTTCCCTTAAGAGCAATGGTTCAGGATTCACTAATTCAGTATTCAAGGCAACTTTATGGAACATAACTTCCATGAACAATTAAAATAGATTGTAACTTTAAAGTTGCAGAAAAAAAGATTAAGGGTACTACTTACGATTCTGTCAAGCAACAATTTTTTAGATTTTCCACTGGAAAAATGTTATAATTGTAGACTAACAAAAGAAGGTTTGAAAGTAAACATTGTATGTATGTAATGATTTATCACCATTCAGAATCTCCTATTTTGTCTTGAACGTCAGGAAAGTACTTTATCTATATCTGGACTTTATCTAGACTTGATCCACAAGTAGACCTTATTCACATACCCAGAGATGAGATTTAATAGCTCAATTTATAAAACACTGATATATAAACCAGAATAGAAATGTATTAATTATTTTTAAAAAAGAGATGTCTCTTTTGTTACAATACTAATATATTCTACTCAGGAAACTTCATTCTACTCCTAGTGTACTTAGGAAATCAAATAAATAATAAAAAACTTGACTGATAAGCACAGAACTAGATAATCTTGAAGGTTTTGTTTTTTTTTTTTTTGCGGTACGCGGGCCTCTCACCACTGTGGCCTCTCCCGTTGCGGAGCACAGGCTCCGGACACGCAGGCTCAGCGGCCATGGCTCACGGGCCCAGCCGCTCCACGGCATGTGGGATTCTCCCACACCGGGGCACTAACCTGTGTCCCCTGAATCAGCAGGCAGACTCTCAACCACTGCGCCACCAGGGAAGCCCTTGAAGGATATTTAATAATGAGAACAGTTTGATGAACTACCACTACCCTACAATAGAAAATATGTTCTAATAATAATAATCCAGAATATTTATTAAGAACTAATTAGACAATGACACACGAATTCAATCACGTAAGCCTCACAACAGCCCTAAGGTAGGTAACACACTGTTAAACATTTTAGATTAGGAACTTAAGTTTAAAGAGGTTAAGAATCTTACCAAAGGTTATGCCTTCAAAACCCTTCACAGGGTTGGGGGGGGGAAGATGGCAGAAGAGTAAGACGTGGAGATCACCTTCCTCCCCACAGATACATCATAAATACATCAACACGTGGAACAACTCCTACAGAACACCCACTGAACGCTGGCAGAAGACCTCAGACCTCCCAAAAGGCAAGAAACTCCCCACGTACCTGGGTAGGGTAAAAGAAAAAAGAATAAACAGAGACAAAAGAATAGGGACGGGACCTTCACCAGCGGGAGGGAGCTGTGAAGGAGGAAAGGTTTCCACACACTAGGAAGCCCCTTCCCGGGCAGAGACTGCGGATGGCGGAGGGGGGAAGCTGCAGAGCCACGGAGGAGACCGCAGCCACAGGGGTGCGGAGGGCAAAGCGAAGAGATTCCCGCACAGAGGATCAGTGCCGACCGGCACTCACCAGCCCAAGAGGCTTGTCTGCTCACCGGCCAGGGAAGGTGGGGGCTGGGAGCTGAGGCTCGGGCTTCGGTCAGATCGCAGGGAGAGAGGACTGGCGGCGTGAACACATCCTGAAGGGGTTAGTGCACCACGACTAGCTGGGAAGGAGTCCGGCAAAAAGTCTGGACCTGCCGAAGAGTCAAGAGACTTTTTCTTCCCTCTTTGTTTCCTGTAGGTCGAGGAGAGGGGATTAAGAGCGCTGCTTAAAGGAGCTCCAGAGACAGGCAAGAGCCGCGGCTAACAGCGCGGACCCCAGAGACGGGCATGGGACGCTAAGGCTGCTGCTGCAGCCACCAAGAAGCCTGTGTGCGAGCCCAGGTCACTATCCACACCTCCCCTCCCGGGAGCCTGTGCAGCCCGCAACAGCCAGGGTCCCGTGAGCCAGGGACAACTTCCCCGGGGAGAAAGCATGGCGCACCTCAGGCTGATGCAACGTCATGCTGGCCTCTGCCGCCACAGGCTCGCCCTGCACTCCATGCCCCTCCCAGCCCCCGGCCTGAGTGAGCCAGAGCCCCCGAATCAGCTGCTCCTTTAACCCCATCCTGTCTGAGCGAAGAACAGACGCCCTCCGGCGACCTACACGCAGAGTCGGGGCCAAATCCAAAGCTGAACCCCGGGAGCTGTGTGAACAAAGAACAGAAGGGAAATTTCTCCCAGCAGCCTCAGGAGCGGTGCATTAAATCTCCACAATCAACTTGATGTCCCTGCATCGGTGGAATACCTGAATAGACAACGAATCATCCCAAATTGAGGAGGTGGACTTTGAGAGTAAGATATATTATTTTTACCCCCTTTCCTCTTTTTGTGAGTGTATATGTGTATGAGATTTTGTCTGTATAGCTTTGCATTCACCATTTGTCCTAGGGTTCTGTCCGTCAGTTTTTTTGTTTGTTGGTTTGTTTTTTCTTTTTTAATTAAAAAAATTTTTTTTCTTAATAATTATTTTTTAGTAACTTTATTTTATCTTTATTTTATTTTATCCTCTTTCTTTCTTTCTACTTTTTCTCCCTTTTATTCTGAGCCGTGTGGATGAAAGGCTCTTGGTACTGCAGCCAGGAGTCAGTGCTGTGCCTCTGAGGTGGGAGAACCAACTTCAGGACACTGGTCCACAAGAGACCTCCCAGCTCCACGTAATATCAAATGGCGAATATCTCACAGAGATCTCCATCTCAACACCAACAACCAGCTTCACCCAATGACCAGCAAGCTACAGTGATGGACATCCTATGCCAAACAACTAGCAACACAGGAACACAACCCCACCCATTAGCAGAAAGGCTGCCTAAAATCATAATAAGGCCACAGACACCCCAAAACACACCACAAGACGTGGACCTGCCCACCAGAAAGACAAGATCCAGCCTCATCCACCAGAACACAGGCACTAGTCCCCTCCACCAGGAAGCCTACACAACCCACTGAACCAACTTTAGCCACAGGAGACAGACACAAAAAACAACAGGAACTAGGAACCTGCAGCCTTCAAAAAGGAGACCCCAAACACAGTAAGATAAGCAAAATGAGAAGACAGAAAAACACACAGCAGATGAAGGAGCAAGATAAAAAACCCACCAGACCTAACAAATGAAGAGAAAACAGTCAGTCTACCTGAAAAAGAATTCAGAATAATGATAGTAAAGATGATCCAAAATCTTGGAAATAGAATAGACAAAATGCAAGAAACATTTAACAAGGACCTAGAAGAACTAAAGACGAAACAAGCAATGATGAACAACACAATAAATGAAATTAAAAATACTCTAGAAGGGATCAATAGCAGAATAACTGAGGCAGAATAATGGATAAGTGACCGGAAAGATAAAATAGTGGAAATAACTACTGAAGAGCAAAATAAAGAAAAAAGAATGCAAAGAACTGAGGACACTCTCAGAGACCTCTGGGATAACATTAAACGCACCAACATTCGAATTATAGGGGTCCCAGAAGAAGAAGAGAAAAAGAAAGGGACTGAGAAAATATTTGAAGAGATTATAGTTGAAAACTTCCCTAATATGGGAAAGGAAATAGTTAATCAAGTCGAGGAAGCACAGAGAGTCCCACACAGGATAAATCCAAGGAGAAACATGCCAAGACACATATTAAACTATCAAAAATTAAATACAAAGAAAACATATTGGGCTTCCCTGGTGGCGCAGTGGTTGAGAGTCCGCCTGCCGATGCAGGGGACGTGGGTTCGTGCCCCGGTCCAGGAAGATCCCACATGCCGCGGAGCAGCTGGGCCCGTGAGCCATGGCCGCTGAGCCTGCGCGTCCGGAGCCTGTGCTCCGCAACGGGAGAGGCCACAACAGTGAGAGGCCCACGTACCACAAAAAAAAAAAAAAAAAAAAAAAAGAAAACATATTAAAAGCAGCAAGGGAAAAACAACAAATAACACACAAGGGAATCCCCATAAGGTTAACAGCTGATCTTTCAGCAGAAACTCTGCAAGCCAGAAGGGAGTGGAAGGACATACTTAAAGTGATGAAGGAGAAAAACCTGCAACCAAGATTACTCTACCCAGCAAGGATCTCATTCAGATTTGATGGAGAAATTAAAACCATTACAGACAAGCAAAAGCTGAGAGAGTTCAGCACCACCAAACCAGCTTTACAACTAATGCTAAAGGAAATTCTCTAGGCAAGAAACACAAGAGAAGGAAAAGACCTACAATAACAAACCCAAAACAATTAAGAAAATGGGAATAGGAATATACATATCTATAATTACCTTAAATGTAAATGGATTAAATGCTCCCACCAAAAGTCACAGACTAGCTGAATGCATACAAAAACAAGACCCATATATATGCTGTCTACAAGAGACCCACTACAGACATAGAGGCACATACAGACTGAAAGTGAGGGGATGAAAAAAGATATTCCATGCAAATGGAAATCAGAAGAAAGCTGGAGTAGCAATTCTCATATCAGACAAAATAGACTTTAAAATAAAGACTATTAGAAGAGACAAAGAAGGACACTACATAATGATCAAGGGATCAATCCAAGAAGATGATATAACAATTGTAAATATTTATGCACCCAACATAGAAGCACCGCAATACATAAGGCAAATACTAACAGCCATAAAGGGGGAAATTGAGGGCTTCCCTGGTGGCGCAGTGGTTGAGAGTTTGCCTGCCGATGCAGAGGACACGGGTTCGTGCCCTGGTCAGGGAAGATCCCACATGCCGCGGAGCAGCTGGGCCCGTGAGCCATGGCCGCTGAGCCTGCGTGTCCGGAGCCTGTGCTCCGCAACGGGAGAGGCCACAACAATGAGAGGCCCGCGTACCGCAAAGGAAAAAAAAAGGGGGGGGAATCAACAGTAACACATTCATAGTAGGGGAATTTAACACCCCACTTTCACCAATGGACAGATCATCCAAAATGAAAATAAATAAGGAAACACAAGCTTTAAATGATACATTAAACAAGGTGGACTTAATTGATATTTAAGGGACATTCCATCCAAAAACAACAGAATACACATTTTTTTCAAGTGCTCATGGAACATTCTCCAGGATAGATCATATCTTGGGTCACAAATCAAGCCTTGGCAAATTTAAAGAAACTGAAATTGTACCAAGTATCTTTTCCGACCACAATGCTATGAGACTAGATATCAATTACAGGAAAAGGTCTGTAAAAAATACAAATACATGGAGGCTAAACAATACACTACTTAATAACGAAGTGATCACTGAAGAAATCAAAGAGGAAATAAACAAATACCTAGAAACAAATGACAATGGAGACACGACGACCCAAAATCTATGGGATGCAGCAAAAGCAGTTCTAAGAGGGAAGTTTATAGCAATACAATCCTACCTTAAGAAACAGGAAACATCTCATATAAACAACCTAACCTTGCACCTAAAGCAATTAGAGAAAGAAGAACAAAAAAACCCCAAAGTCAGCAGAAGCAAAGAAATCATAAAGATCAGATCAGAAATAAATGAAAAAGAAATGAAGGAAATGATAGCAAAGATCAATTAAAACTAAAAGCTGGTCCTTTGAGAAGATAAACAAAATTGATAAACCATTAGCCAGACTCATCAAGAAAAAAAGGGAGAAGACTCAAATTAATAGAATTAGAAATGAAAAAGAAGAAGTAACGACTGACACTGCAGAAATACAAAAGATCATGAGCGATTACTACAAGCAACTCTATGCCAATAAAATGGACAACCTGGAAGAAATGGACAAATTCTTGAAATGCACAACCTGCCAAGACTAAATCAGGAAGAAAGAGAAAATGAACAGACCAATCAAAAGCACTGAAATTGAAACTGTGATTAAAAATCTTCCAACCAACAAAAGCCCAGGACCAGATGGCTTCACAGGCGAATTCTATCAAATATTTAGAGAAGAGCTAACACCTGACCTTCTCAAATTCTTCCAAAATATAGCAGAGGGAGGAACACTCTCAAACTCATTCTACGAGGCCACCATCACTCTGATGCCAAAACCAGACCAAGATGTCACAAAGAAAGAAAACTACAGGCCAATATCACTGATGAACATAGATGCAAAAATCCTCAACAAAATACTAGCAAACAGAATCCAACAGCACATTAAAAGGATCATACACCATGATCAAGTGGGGTTTATCCCAGGAATACAAGGATTCTTCAATATACGCAAATCAATCAACGTGATACACCATAATAACAAATTGAAAGAGAAAAACCATATGATCATCTCAATAGATGCAGAAAAAGCTTTCAAAAAAATTCAACACCCATTTATGATAAAAACCCTGCAGAAAGTAGGCATAGAGGGAACTTTCCTCAACATAATAAAGGCCATATATGACAAACCCACAGCCAACATCGTCCTCAATGGTGAAAAACTGAAAGCATTTCCACTAAGATCAGGAACAAGACAAGGTTGCCCACTCTCACCACTCTTATTCAACATAGTTTTGGAAGTTTTAGCCACAGCAATCAGAGAAGAAAAGGAAATAAAAGGAATCCAAATAGGAAAAGAAGAAGTAAAGCTGTCACTGTTTGCAGATGACATGACACTATACATAGAGAATCCTAAAGATGCTACCAGAAAACTACTAAAGCTAATCAATGAATGTGGTAAAGTAGCAGGATACAAAATTAATGCACAGAAATCTCTGGCATTCCCATAGACTAATGATGAAAAATCTGAAAGTGAAAGCAAGAAAACACTCCCATTTACCATTGCAACAAAAAGAATAAAATATCTAGGAATAAACCTACCTAAGGAGACAAAAGACCTGTATGCAGAAAATTATAAGACAATGATGAAAGAAATTAAAGATGATACAAATAGATGGAGAGCTATACCATGTTCTTGGATTGGAAGAATCAACACTGTGAAAATGACTATACTACCCAAAGCAATCTACAGATTCAATGCAATCCCTATCAAACTACCACGGGCATTTTTCACAGAACTAGAACAAAAAATTTCACAATTTGTATGGAAACACAAAAGACCCTGGATAGCCAAAGCAATCCTGAGAATAAAAAATGGAGCTGGAGGAATCAGGCTCCCTGACTTCAGACTATACTAAAAAGCTACAGTAATCAAGACAGTATGGTACTGGCACAAAAACAGAAATATAGATCAATAGAACAGGATAGAAAGCCCAGAGATAAACCCACGCACATATGGTCACCTTATCTTTGATAAAGGAGGCAGGAATGTACAGTGGAGAAAGGACAGCCTCTTCAATAAGTGGTGCTGGGAAAACTGGACAGGAACATGTAAAAGTATGAGATTAGAACACTCCCTAACACCATACACAAAAATAAACTCAAAATGGATTAAAGACCTAAATGTAAGGCCAGAAACTATCAAACTCTTAGAGGAAAACATAGGCAGAACACTCTATGACATAAATCACAGCAAGATGCTTTTGACCCACCTCCTAGAGAAATGGAAATAAAAACAAAAATAAACAAATGGGACCTAATGAAACTTCAAAGCTTTTGCACAGCAAAGGAAACCATAAACAAGACGAAAAGACAACCCTCAGAATGGGAGAAAATATTTGCAAATGAAGCAACTGACAAAGGATTAATCTCCAAAATTTACAAGCAGCTCATGCAGCTCAATAACAAAAAAAACAAACAACCCAATCCAAAAATGGACAGAAGACCTAAATAGACATTTCTCCAAAGAAGATATACAGATTGCCAACAAACAAATGAAAGAATGCTCAACATCATTAATCATTAGAGAAATGCAAATCAGAACTACAATGAGATATCATCTCACACCAGTCAGAATGGCCATCATCAAAAAATCTAGAAACAATAAATGCTGGAGAGGGTGTGGAGAAAAGGGAACACTCTTGCACTGCTGGTGGGAATGTGAATTGGTACAGCCACTATGGAGAACAGTATGGAGGTTCCTTAAAAAACTACAAATAGAACTACCATATGACCCAGCAATCCCACTACTGGGCATATACCCTGAGAAAACCAAAATTCAAAAAGAGTCATGTACCAAAATGTTCATTGCAGCTCTATTTACAATAGCCAGGACATGGAAGCAACCTAAGTGTCCATCGACAGATGAATGGATAAAGAAGATGTGGCACATATATACAATGGAATATTACTCAGCCATAAAAAGAAACGAAATTGAGTTATTTGTAGTGAGGTGGATGGACCTAGAGTCTGTCATACAGAGTGAAGTCAGTCAGAAAGAGAAAGACATATACTGTATGGTAACACATATATATGGAATTTAAGGAAAAAAAATGTCATGAAGAACCTAGGGGTAAGGTGGGAATAAAGACACAGACCTACTAGAGAATGGACTTGAGGATATGGGGAGGGGGAAGGGTAAGCTGTGACAAAGTGAGAGAGTGGCATGGACATATATACACTACCAAACGTAAAATAGATAGCTAGTGGGAAGAAGCCACATAGCACAGGGAGATCAGCTCGGTGCTTTGTGACCACCTGGAGGGGTGGGATAGGGAGGGTGGGAGGGAGGGAGACACAAGAGGGAGGAGATATGGAGACATATGTATGTGTATGACTGATTCACTTTGTTGTAGAGCAGAAACTAACACACCATTGTAAAGCAATTATACTCCAATAAAGATGTTTAAAAAAAAGAATAAAAAAACCCTTCACAGGCTTCCCATTGTTCTTTGGAATAAAATCCAAATTCTTCACTAGGCCCAGAAGCCCCTATGTGATCTGACTCCTGCTCATCGCCCCAGCCTCATCTCATACCATTCTTCCCTCCTCAAACATTATGCTCTAGCCACCCACGCATCCATTCTTTTTCTCAAATACACTGAATCCTTTCCTGCACCCAGGCCTACGCATTTGTTAGTCCCTCCTCCTGGAATGTTCTTCTCCTAGCTCTTTTGAAGCCTGATCATTCTAACCATCCCAGTCTCAGTCAAATGATGCTGCTTCAAAAATATCTCCTTTGAACAATCCATCTAAAGTGGCCTCACCTAATATCTCTTTCATCATTCTGTTCATTTCATGCATAGCACCTCATTCAATCATTCATTTACTTGGATTTTGTCTATTTCCCCAATAGCATGTAAAAGCTCAGTAAGTAGAAGATTATCTGATTTATTTGCTGCTATATTCCTTACATCTAGCACAGTGACTGGCATACAGATTGATATCGAGTTTTTCTCAAATAAATTACTAGGATGAATCATCATTTAGCAGAGAAGATTCAAAGATTAAATGGGAAAAAAAAAAAAAGATTAAATGGGTTGTTGGATAGTCAGCGCCTCCTTATCCCTTCGTGTCGTGCTGTCCGTAGAAAAGGATAATATGTGTACAGCACACTAGGATAAACAGACAGGACTACTTGCAGCCATAGGTGACCAACAGAAGGGCTCTAGGTATTTCAGGGCCAGCTCAGCTGCGCAGAAGGCTAAGCTTGTTATCTCATATAGCTTGGAAAACTCTAGATTGACAGTTGAAATCTCTTCCTACTCTGAAATTCTAATTTTTATGAACTCTTACAAGAAACCTACAGACAAAAGAATGTTACTAATTCTTAACTAATATTGAATAAATTATAGTTTAATTTATAAATTGATTACCTTATACACAGTCTATAACTTTTATCTATAATAGTTTTTTTTTTAATCCCTAAGACTGAGCTGACAGTGGGCTACTAATATAACTCATGACAGCAAATATAACAGAAGAGGAAGCTACATTTTAAAGGCCATGGTCACAACAAAGAAGCCCAACACTCAGTCTACATAAAGACTACAAAGTCAGAGTGTCTGCTCTTCTTTTACAGCAGTTATTCATCCCCTTATAACATTACAACCTATAGTGACTTTGTTGATAAACCAGGCTAGCACATCGCCCCTACATTTCATAAACTTCCTGTAATTCAGAGAATTTCTGAGGCTACGCTCTAAGGTCATTAACTTTACTCAGGGAGATGTGCAGTTTTCAATGTTTCAGACGAACTGCAGTTCATTGTATGTCAACTATACCTCAATAAAATAAATAAAAACCTGAGGGTAATGATCAAAGTTAATATCACCAGTGATATTAGTGACAGAGACATCATGTGCTTCTTGATCTAATCACTGAGAAGAACAAAACATCACTTCTGTGATGCTCCTGCCAAAAATGTGTAATAATCTAATTGCAAGTATCAAAAAAATCCTGAATTAAAAGAATATCTTATAATAAATGGCCTATATTCTTTAAAAATGTCAATGTCATGAGAAAAAAAAAAGATTAAAGAATTGTTCCAGATTAAAGGAGACTAAAGGGACATGAAAACTAAAGGTAATTCATGTTCCTACTTTGAGTGCTGAAGGATAACCTTTTTTCCTTTTACTGTAAAAGACTTTGGTGGGAAAACTGATGAAATTTGAATAAGACCTATAGATTAGATAAAAATATAGCATTGTTAATTTCCTGATTTTAATAATTATATTATGGCTATAAAAGACAGTATTTTTGTCTTTAGAAAATATGCACTGAAGTTTTCAGTGTCAACAGAGCATCACGTCACAACTTACATACAGTTCAGAAGAAAATACTCTGATTATGCATATACATTTATATATCTGTCCCTTTGTACATTTTATATATGTGCATAGATATATAGATAGGGAGGAAGAGACTAATTTTTTAAAAAAAAACGGAGGCTTTGTGAGCTCAGAAGAGGCCATTTTGCAGAACACATGCCTGCTATGAGGGGAAATGCTGGAGAATTTATCAGTATCAAATACAAAGAGATGGAATGTAAGAAAACATACTACACAATAACATACATCACTAATTTTATTATGAGAGGAAGGAGAGAAATTTCTGCAACAAACCTTTATCAGGAACAGCAGTTTCTTATGTGTTTGTAATTTTATTGTCTTTTGTTAATAGTGGAGAAAATTATGGTAAGTAATAAAACATTTGGAAATCAAACACTCATTTTCAAAGGAAATCCTTTTACTTGGTCATTCTCAAAACTGCATTTAAAAAAAAAGGGACACTGGATAAACACCAAGGTCCTACTGTATAGCACAGGGAACTATAGTCAATATCATGTAATAAACCATAATGGAAAGGAATATGAAAAAGAATATATGTATAACTGAATCACTTTGCTGTATAGCAGAAATTAACACAACATTGTAAATCCATTATACGTCAATGAAATAAATTATAAAAATTAAAAAAAAAATTTAATTTAAAAAGGGAGGCAGAGGGCTTCCCTGGTGGTGCAGTGGTTGGGAGTCCGCCTGCCGATGCAGGGGGCGCGGGTTCGTGCCCCAGTCCGGGAGGATCCCGCGTGCCGCGGAGCGACTGGGCCCGTGGGCTGTGGCCGCTGAGCCTGCGCGTCCAGAGCCTGTGCTCCGCAGCGGGAGAGGCCAGAACAGTGAGAGGCCCGCGTAACGCAAAAAAATAAAAAATAAATAAATAAATAAAAAGGAAGGCAGAGTTGTAGGCATGAAAAATAGGAGAACGATTGGAAAATTCCTCCCATGCTAGAATAAAGTGTTGTATCTTGTGTAGACACATACACCAATGGAATTTTGCTGACTGAAGACAGAGCAGCCTAATTCAGCAGCCTGAAGCCTGGAAAAAATGTCAGAAGGATGCAAACAGAGAGATACTTTAAAATAGAAAGCACAGTCAAGGTACTTTATTGTTCATATTAATCTAATATTAATATATACAAAACATATTTTATCTAGCTTATAAGGAAATAGAAGGAGCTGTGTCAATTTAATTCAACAAATATTCACTGAATGCCTATATTAATTCCTGGTACTCAGATTAGTGTTCCCGTAAAATCTTTAAATGAAAAAAAGGACAAAACTTACATGCTGAAATGATTATTACTAGTAAACATCCCATGAAACTAGAAAAAATATTTCCCCAGGAGAAAACCAGTCTCTCCAATAGCAGCAGCCATTCCAACCAGTTTGTTTTACAAAGGCATTGGGGTAGTGCTGGTTAACAGACTTGTGTTTAGAACAGCAGATATGCCAACTTAAAGAGTTTTCCACGTGGTAAGTTACTAAATCAGTAAAATAATACAAAATAATACAAATACGCATTTTATTGGCATAATTACTGCTAGAACATATTACTTAGGGTTATAAGACTAATATATCAAAGAACTGCTTTCTGGATCAACATTACAATGTAAGACTTGCCAAGAGTTTCTTAGCAGAATATATACCACCAAAGTATTCACCTAAATAACTATTTATACCCTACATCATTCCATGAGGAACTGGAGATAGGAACCTGGAACCAGCTTAATTTAGCTTTTTTCTCATTATCTGCATGTTCAAGCTCTTTTATTGCATCACTCCCTTATTTATCTTTTCAGTATAAATTTCTCTGATGTTTCTTTGAAGTGGAATAGCTCTATCAGTAAGCAACGCTGAGTCCATAGTTAAAGCAGGAACCAAATACCATGTTGTTAAGATCTGATGGTCTATATTACAGCTTTAACCTCAAATATCTTGCAGCATTTAGTATTATAATTGTTATTACTGTTGTAACAATAATTGGAGTTAACAATGACAATGGTAATAAATACCACTGAAACAATGGAATTGCTTAATTTGTGAAGCTCTGCCTCCCAAGAAGGAATCAAGAAAAATATATTGAATGTATACATCCTAGAAAAAAAAGTGACAAAAATTAGACAAAACTGAATTTAATGAGTATAATTCTCCCTGATTTAAAAGGATGTGAAAACTCAGTTCTGTGGGTCAAAGATGTTATAAACACATAGAAAATTACCACTAAATTCTAGCTCATGACATTTTTATCCCATTCTATAAACTTGATCATATATGCCTTTCAAAATGGAGAATTATCTGTTAACATTCAGACTGCTCTACGTGTCATCTAATTATATCCATGCTCAGGAAAAGAAAATCTTGCCTACACTATAATGCTTCAAGATGACTCAGTAAGGAAAACAGACAGTAGGTAGTGAAACAATATTTTAGAGGGGAAAAATGTTCACATTTAAGTAGTAGACAAGCCCCTCCTAAGGCAGAAAAACTCTTTTGCTTCTTTCATTAATGTCACTTCTGGTCATCTACATTTGGCATCATGATCTAAAATGTATTGCCTTAATAGAGAAGAACAAAGAAATAATCGAAACTTATAAGTTGGGGCCAACAGGTGATTTAATATCAGAATGGAGGCATGTAGCATGAGATAAACAACTGAAAATACCTTAGGAGATAAAAAAGCTAAATGTAAATATACCAAATTAAGTATTTTTAGGAATGGAAATAAAACCTTAGAAGAGTAAAGTCGGTTCCAACAGTCGTTTTTTAAAATTAGTACTAAAGCATTATATACGTATATGTTATTTACAATAATCTAAACAAACTGGGGGTTGTTTTTTTTTTTTTTAAAGATGGCAGTTAAAGGTAATTTCATTAGAAAGAAACAAATACATATTTGTTTAGTAATTGCCAAACATGACTTTTAAGAGTCCATTAACTACCACAGCTGCCATGGTAAATGCATGTGTATGTGTTTCCAGGAACACATAAAGGCATGACATAATGGAACAATAATTAGAAAATGAAAACATATTAAAGTTTCTGTTTTTATGGAGTTAATTTATTCTCTCTTCCATCTCTTCATACCCTCTTCCCTCAAGAAGTTTCCAGAACCCAAAGAAATTTATTTGGCAAATATTTGTTGAAAAACAAATCAAATATAAATGATTGCCACACTATTCTGAGATTTTTTTTTTTTTTTAAAGAAACGGGGAGAGAGAAATATGGGAAAGACAGAAATGTTAAGTTTAACAACTAACATCAAGGGGATGGGTGGGGGAGCAAGAAGTCAGTACAATTTATAAGTGATATCAATTTTGGCTTAGAATATAAATTTCACTAATGAAGACTCTGAGAACTTGTGTATAATTATAGACAAATGTATTAACAATCCTTTGAAACTCCATGGGAGTAAAAGAGCCATCAGTGTATTTCATAATCCTAGATTTAAACAGCTTTTCTAATAAGCTGCCTGGGTAATTACTAAGCTATGTAAGAATTACTGTGAACTTTGTACCTTTTTAGTTCACTGACAGATGACTACTTGTTATTAGCTCAAGTAATAATAATGTATTAAAATACTTGCTTAATATACAGAAATATATGTCTGCATTTAGACTACAATGAACTTTGTTCCCCAGAAATATACTGTGAAAAGTTGCATGGAAATCTGTGAATCAGCAGCAGGGTCAACAAAAGTGAAATTAGTTGCTATTTCTCTTCGAGACTGTGATAAATAAAAGCTACCTCGCACCTGGATGTGTATTCTGGAGGGGCATTTCTTGATTCTACGGAAAAATTTTGTTGCTATTGTTATCTTAACGTTTTGCTTGTGATCTCTTATATATCTACAACTGGAAAAGAAAGCATATTAAATTCTCCTTAAGAATTCCTGATCTTTACAAACATGGTTAAGTGTGTTGACCTGATTTTCTTTTTTTTTTAATTTATTTTTACTTATTTATTTTTGGCTGCATTGGTTCTTCGTTGCTGTGTGTGGGCTTTCTCTAGTTGCAGCGAGCAAGGGCTACTCTTCATTGAGGTGCGCGGCCTTCTCATTATGGTGGCTTCTCTTGTTGCTGAGCACGGGCTCTAGGCATGCGGGCTTCAGTAGTTGTGGCACGCAGGCTCAGCAGTTGTGGCTCACGGGCTCTAGGGCGCAGGCTCAGTAGTTGTGGCACACAGGCTTAGTTGCTCTGTGGCATGTGGGATCTTCCTGGACCACAGCTTGAACCCATGTCCCCTGAATTGGCAGGCGGATTCTTAACCAATGCACCACCAGGGAAGCCCTGATTTTCTAAAAATTAAATAACTTACCTTGAGTAGAGGTAAAGTAACTAAGAGACCAAATCCATGAGCTATTAACAAATTCTAAATGAGGACATTCTGGAAACTCAAGTTAAATGAGAGAAAAGTTGAGCCAGAAGGAATTCTTGTGTCTTCAGTGTATCATTTAGAGCATGTAATAACTAATTTCAGCAGGTAAAGGAGCCCTCATTAAAAAATATTTATTGATTAAGTAATTTAAATGTTACTGGAAACTTCTGCCTCGTTTCAAAACTCTACTTTTTACTCTAAATAAGTCCTTAAAACAGAATCCAGCCTCTTTAATGTGGTGGTTATTTAATTTCAAAGCTTATTTTACGTATTTTTTTCTTTTGACATTAACTATTAATATCTCATAACATTTTTCTTAGTCACTATATTATTGTAATTCTATTAATTTAAAAAATGAGCAGAAATAAGAGACAAATGAATGGTCATTAGCATAATGGTAACATGGGGTTTTCAACTAAGAATTATTGGGGAGTGGTTACCATATTAATTACGCAATCCCTATCCCTTGCAAACAACACTCAACATAAACACACTAAATCTAAATTTTTAAATATAGTAAACCTAAATATAAGAATATACTGGTGCAAATTAGAAATTATACATAAAATAACTATGCAATTCTCTTTAAACAAAGCCTCTCACAGCATTACACACAATTAAGACTTTAGCTAATGCTTTCTGGTGTTAGTTAATCAAGAAAATCTCTTTGGAGTAGATGAACTCAAGTTATGATTTAAAGGAGAAGGAAATAATAAGCAGATAGGAAGAAAACTGTTCCCTATATATTAGACCTTACAGCCTCCCAACCACAAACAATAAATCTCTTTTCTTAGCCATAGGATACCCACTTCCAAGTCTTTACAACATCCATGGTGGTGGTAAGGAACAATTTAATACAACAGCCCGCCCCACAGAAAATTTCCACTCAACTTTAAAGGTTTGTCTTATCTGTCCCAGCAATTGGTGAGAAGAGATGAAAATGGATTCTCAAGAGCAACAGGCTTAATGCACTACCCCTGAGGTAGTAAACCATCCCACTTAGTGTAAACAGTTTTGAAACCTGGTGATATAAGTATGAGATCCATTTCTCGTCTGTAAAAGCAAAGGCTAAAGCATATTAACTATGGTTTCAAATCATCAGTAAAGCTAAAATACCAGGAGAGAAAGGTGAAGATCCACTATCTGTGGCTCTGGACTTTAACCCTGGGTAGTGAAATGAATACATGCCAAGTCCAGTTTACAATTTTAATTTGAGTTGTTCCCACACTAACCATATTTTCACTACATATTACTAATTATATAACCACAAATAAAAGAAAACGAACACGTAGAACAGTACAAAAGCACAAACTGGATTTTATAGCTTAAGAGTTAAGGCTGACAGGGAGATCAGCTCGGTGCTTTGTGACCACCTAGAGGGGTGGGATAGGGAGGGTGGGAGGGAGGGAGACACAAGAGGGAAGAGATATGGGAATATATGTATAACTGATTCACTTTGCTATAAAGCAGAAACTAACACACCATTGTGAAGCAATTATACTCCAATAAAGATGTTAAAAAAAACTTTTTTTAAAAAAGAGTTAAGGCTGAAATTAAGTAAAGACAATCCAGAACATGCAAGAAGACTCTTAGTCCTTCATATTCAAAATAGTGAAGATGCAAACTTTCAACAACTGCTCACTATATGTACAAATGGCATGTTTTTATATCTCTCATATCATAAGCTCAAATATAATGCTTAAAAGTGATAGCACTTCAGTAAATTATTTTCATTGATTTGGGTCTTTATATGTTAAAGATTTATTTTACATTAAAAAAATTTTTTTTAATTTCCATTAGCATTAAAATGGAAATTGTATTGTTGTTAATGGTCCACAGTCTCATACTGTCAATGCCAGTGAAATAATTCCACTGGGTAAAGCCCTCTATTAACATACTATGGGATCTGATATATGGGTTTCTTTTTTTTTTTTAATGGATGGATTTTATTATTTATTTTTGGCTGCGTTGGGTCTTCGTTGCTGCACACGGGCTTTCTCTAGTTGTGGCGAGCGGGGGCTACTCTTCGTTGCGGTGCGTGGGCTTCTCATTGCGGTGGCTTCTCTTGTTGCGGAGCACAGGCTCTAGGCGCGCAGGCTTCAGTAGTTATGGCACGTGGGCTCTAGAGCGCAGGCTCAGTAGTTGTGGCGCACGGGCTTAGTTGCTCCGCGGCATGTGGGATCTTCCTGGACCAGGGCTTGAACCATGTCCGCTGCATTGGCAGGCGGATTCTTAACCACTGCGCCACCAGGGAAGCCCTATGGGTTTCTTTAGATCCAATAAGGCATCATGGGAATCATGGTAGTTTACATGTTATATACGATTGTTTGACTACATACAAGGCTCTGAGGACTCAAGATCTAGTAAAACTGGAATCATTTATTTTACTGGTTAGCTCTAGAGCATATGCTTTCATCAGAAAGAATATAATAGTAAAAAGGAATAGTAAAAACCTCTTTTCCTAAATTCTGAATCTAAATGTTTCTTCAGCTGCCAAATCATTCCCCATAAAGGTCTGAAGATAACACCAGCTAGGTGATATATGTGAAAACATTACAAGTCAAAAGAACAGCACTGATATTTTCTCTTTGTTAAGATACTAGTATCTTACTTTAACACAGTATACCTCAGAACACATTTCAATCCTGCACAGGTTTTTACCTGGGACCATACCAAAACGGCTTCCATTAACAAGTAACCATGATCTAGAAAATGCTTTTGGAGCACAGGCACAAAAAACAGAATTATAATGGGGCTCATACATATAAGGGATATGGCAATAGAAGCAATATTACAACATTTCCTTTAGAATGAGGATGAAGCCAGTGGCTGCTGTTTGTACACTACCATTAGTAAAAGACTGTTCTGCCAGAGGCAGAAAAGTTGGTAAGTGAATGCATCAATACTGAATTCAGTCAGTGTTGCCTTCAAAATGTGATGGCTCATTCAGTGCAAACATTAGGAAGAGGCTAATGGAAGGGTTTCCTAGCCAGTTAGATTGAACACAACATGAGGTCCTCCCTTGGTATACACATTCAACAGTGTTTAATTCTGCCTTCTGGTTGCCCAGCATTGCTATCTGTGGAATGAGAGGGTGGGAGAGACTCTGGGTTTTGCCCTGTTTTATCAATTTATGGAGCTATAAAAAAAAAAAAATAGCCATAAGGCTTCTACTTCCTCTTCACAGACCAAACATAATCCTGGCAAAAGGCATTAATGGGTAATTATAATTGTTTAGAGTACTTGTTATTTTATCCTCAGAATCTTTTTTTTCTTATAAATTGAAAATGGTGACATAGGGAAAGCTAAAATATTATCTTCTCATAGTATTATATGAGCCATCATTCAATAACAGAAACTAAGCAGTAACTAAAGTCAGGTTTCTATTTTTTTCCATTTTACCTACCTCAGTTCAAGAAAGATTCTTAATTCTAAAAGTTCATTGTTGCCCAAAGAGGCAATCTGCCCTAGCACTATGCTTCTCAAACTTTAATGTTATGCGATCACCTGGAATCCTTGTTAAAATACAATTTCTGATTCAGTATGTCTGGGGTGGGGCATGACAATCTACAGTTCTATTAAGCTCCCAGGTAATGGTCATACTGCCAGTCCACAGAGCACACTTTTGAGTAGCAAGGGTCTCACATACACAGGAGTAAAAAATATGTTTTTTCGTCCCCTTCCACTCCAACATTTCCATAATTTAAAATTTTGGGGGCCTTCCCTGGTGGCGCAGTGGTTGAGAGTCCGCCTGCCGATGCAGGGGGCACGGGTTCATTTCCCGGTCCGGGAAGATCCCACGTGCCGCGGAGCGGCTGGGCCCGTGAGCCATGGCCGCTGAGCCTGCGTGTCCGAAGCCTGTGCTCCGCAACGGGAGAGGCCACAGCAATGAGAGGCCCGCGTACCGAAAAAAAAAAAAAAAAAAAAAAAAAATTTTGATTCAATTTCTCCAGGTTTTAATTTCCTCATTTGTAAAATGAAGAATTCATACGCTCAGACTTTTGTAAGAAAGCACTACTTTTGTAAGAAAGCAAAAAGTATAAGCATCATAGTAAAATTTAAAACACTACCACACACTGAAGTTGGGTGATAAGCACGTGAAAGTCTGTTACACTATTCTCTCTAGTTTGTGCATGTTTTAGTTCTTTGTAATAGAAAGCTTTTAAAATGTGACCACTCACTAAATTCTCTACAAGAATGATTTTATTTCACAAATACTTATGTTAATGTAGTGTTAAATTTTTAAAACTTCATCTAAAAGGCACAAAGAAAAGTTTGGGGTGATGAATGTGTTCATTACCTTAATTGCAGTGATGGAATCACAGGTATATACATGTCAAAATTTACCAAATTGTAATTTTTAAATATGTGCAGTTTAAGTGAATTACACCTCAGTAAAGCTGCTTAAAGAATAATAATAAAATTTATCTCCTCTCAATTGTTTATGAAAAACAAAAACAATAGTCTGAAATTCTCAATGGTAAACCACTGTTCCCCATCACTGGGAGCTGTAAACTGAGGCTGGCCTTTGAAGTCTTGACCTAAAGGATAGCACTGTAATACCAAAGTAGCCAGTTTCCAATCAGAAAACTAAGAAACTCCTTAGTTCCAGTGGATCATGCCAATGTCCTCCTTAACTGATCTCTACTAGCTATACAGAGCCTACATTCTGGCCACCTCCATTCTCATCTTCCTTCACCTCCCCCACAATCCTCACTCTAACCACTTAGGGAAGTTATTATTCTTCAAAAGGTCATACCCTGGGCTTCCCTGGTGGCACAGTGGTTGAGAGTCCGCCTGCCGATGCAGGGGACATGGGTTCGTGCCCCGGTCCGGGAAGATGCTGGGGAGCGGCTGGGCCCGTGAGCCATGACCGCTGAGCCTGCGCATCCAGAGCCTGTGCTCCGCAACGGAAGAGGCCACAACAGTGAGAGGCCCGCGTACCGGAAAAAAAAAAAAAAAAGTCATACCCTGAAGGATCTATTCCATTGTAAATGCTGCTTCCTCTGTCAAAAATGTCCTCCCTACTCTTTTTCTGCCATTTAGATTCCTCTCTGTCCTTTGTGATGGAGATCAAAATCTACTTCCTTTGTGAAGCCTTTCCTAACTTCTTTAGACAATCATTTGCTCGTCCTCCTTACTCCTACTCCAGCATTCTTTTCATACCTCTAGGATTCTAAGTAAAATAGTCTACAAATTCAATCATGTACCCCAATATATATTTATGTAATTTAAATATATAAAATGTGCATGTACTACTATTATTAGCTAGTATCTTACACAATAGTATACAATTAGGGTAAGGTTTATTGTTACAACAGTGGTAAATTATAAAGTACAAACATAAAAATTATAAATATTATAATTTAATTATAAAAGAAATGGTCTCTGTGATTTTTATGTTTTCACTGACTTCCTGTCAAACATTATACATCATAATTAATTTTCCCTCATACACAGCTAAGAGCTAGAACCAAGAGTAGAAGTATCAGTTCTCCCATTTTCTTAACACACACTTGTATTATTCCTCTTATGTCAATCCATGTGTTTCTTTGCAGATCTTTCTTAGATAACTTGTCCATTTCACAAGCATTTAAAATTAAGTTAGACCTAAATAACATAATATACAAATACTCCCAACCAGTAACACAAGCTGGCAATACATCAAAACAAACGAGCAACTCCCAATATTCCTTCCCAATACCAAATATCAACACTTTAAGTAACAAAGAAGTCTCTAAAACACAAGCCACCATGCCAATTCCTATTTTAAACATTAGTGAAGTTTAAATCTTATTTTCTAGTAAAGTATAATTAGAACAGCCACTTCAGGAAGAGATTTCACAACATCTAGTAAAGCTGATAATAATGTGTGCCCTATGAACCAGTGTGGTAGGCAGCCTCTAAGAATGCCTCGCATGATCCCACCTCCTGCTATTCACACTCATTCCTACAGAAAGGAATATGGCAGAAGTGATGGGATTCCAAGATTAGGTTGCAAATACACTGTGGCTTCTACGTTGGGTTCCCTCTCTCATTCACTCTGCTGGAAGACTGCTGCCATATTGTAAGCTGCCCTATGGAGGCCACGTAAGGAGGATGCCTCTGGACAAGAGCCAGTGAGGATCTGAGGCCTGCCAACAGCCATGTGAGTGAGCAAGGAGGTAGATCCCACCCTAGGCAAGCCTTGAGATGACTGGGGATCTGCTGCCACCTGATTTTAATCTTGTCAGAGACTCTAACCTCGAGGCACCCAGTTAAGCTGTGCCTAGATGCTTAACACACAGAAACTGTGAGATGATAAATATTTGCTGTTTTAAGCTGTTATAAGTTTGAGTTGATTGCTTATGAAACAACTGATAACTGAGCTCAAAAAGATGTGTAAGGAACATTTATAACAGTAGTTTAAGATATGAAAAATTAGAGCAATTTAAGCAACCACCATCAGGAAAATTAAGAAAGAATAGTCATACTATGGGACACTATGCAGCAGGAAAAATAAATGAACTTGAGCTAAATGTATCAATATTGAAAATTCTTAAAATCAATGTTGAGTGGGAATAAAGCATATCACAGAAAGATGAGAACAGTATAAAACAATTTTATAAGGTTCAAAACATGCAACTGAAAAAAAATTCATGTGAATGATGAACACCAAATTCAGTGTGAGGAGGAAGGAGAAAAGAAAAAGGAGGATGGGATTATGGAAGAAGCAGCTTCCAACTGCATCTGTAATAATTTATTTCTTAAACTACATGCTATCTATATGGATATTTGTTATGTTATCTATACTTTTTATATTGTCTTAAATCTCTTGCATTAAAAAACTATAAAGGGACTTCCCTAGTGGTGCAGTGGTTAAGAATCCACCTGCCAATGCAGGAGACACAGGTTCAAGCCCTGGTCTGGGAAGATCCCACATGTCGTGGAGCAACTAAGCCCATGCACCACAACTACTGAGCCTGCACTCTAGAGCCCGCAAGCCACAACTACTGAGCCCACATGCCACAACTACGGAAGCCCATGTGCCTAAAGCCCGTGCTCCACAACAAGAGAAGCCACTGCAATGAGAAGCCCGCGCACCACAACGAAGAGGAGCCCCCGCTCACCACAACTAGAGAAAAGCCCGCGCACAGCAACAAAGACCCAACGCAGCCAAAAATTAATTAATTAATTTTTAAAAACGATAAAGAAAGTAAATACAGTGAAATGGAAAAATTTAAGTAGACGTTTTGATGGTTTCTTGCCCATCCCAATGGATTTGGGGATCTATCCCACATGAGACCACTACTCTACTATGAATGACACTTAGCACACTATATCAATGGTCTACTTAGATGTTTGCCGCCCCGCCCCCAGGCTGTGAGCAACTTCAAGGTCAAGAAAAAGCATCCAGTAAATGTTTGCAGAATAAATTAATGGTATGAAAAGTGCTTATATGGGTTTCATTTTCCTAACTTAATAACTGCTTATTTCCAAATAAACTGACCATAGCTTTATCTCCATAGGAAACAACTAATTATCTAAGAAAAATTAACTTGGAAAGGCTGCATCCACTGTTGTTCATTAACTAATATTAATAATTGTCCACATTCATTAAAAATGTTAGCGCAAAGCTCAGTCTTCCTCTCCATCCCAAATCATGCTATTAGGCTGACTTCAGGGAGAACGTAAGAATTTCAGCCAATATCTTAGCCTTACAGTTCTTTGACCACCTTAAAAATTAATAACCTTAAGCTCCATTTCACTTTGACTCACCACCTCCTAGGGCCACATCCTGGACTTTTTCACTCATCACCTGGAACTGCTCTATCTCTGAAGTAAAATTCAAACGTCTCATTCTGTGACCACAGTCTCTTATTCTGCCAACCGCCTCAGTCCCTTTCTCCCACTCCACCTGTTCCTCAGTCTGAGTCAACCAATCCTCAAATCCCTCTGCCTTAGCCCTCTTACCTATTCACAATGGATTATAAAGTTGAATATCTTAACTATTCTTACAACAAAGCCCCATAATCCACTTCACCCCTATCCTTTTCTCCCATCAGCCAAGAAAAAACCCCAAGTATATACTAATGTTACAATCTATGTTAACCTTGCATTACCTTCTAAGTATCATCCAATTCACCTCCTCTTTTCATTCAAATGTCACTGTTCTATTGAAACAATTTATGATAAGGACACATTGTTTCAGTTTTACCTTACTGGGGAAGTTTCATCTTCATAGTGGATATCATTCTCCTCTCTTTGCAACTATACCTTCTTAGTTTTCACTCTACCACAGACCCCTGGTTTTCCTTGTAGTTTGTAACCATTAGTTCTCTGCCTCCACTGTGGTTTTCTCTATGGTGAGATTCCCTGGAGCCTCTCTGATGATATTATCCACTCATGCATTTTTCCACAATAAACTGATAACCCCCCAATCCCTATCTATAGCTCAGATCTCCTCCCTAAGAAAGAAAGATTCAAACTCTTGTCTCTAACTACCTGTAGAACATGTAGACAGGGCCTTCCCATAGGCACCACAAACTCAAAACTTAACTCCCTTTCAAGAGTGAGATCAGCAGACAAGAGTAAATAGCTCCAAGGGCCAGTCCTTCCACAGAAACATTGAAAAACCAAACAAAAGCTGTCAGAATCAAGTTTTTCAGAACTCTAAAATAGTCAAAAATTTACAGCAAACAAGCAAACACTGAGTCCCTGGTTCTGGAGAAAGCAGGGCAGATCTTATTCTCAGAGAACTCTGTTTGTTTTGACCTGTATGGGGGCTGCCTGAAGGACTAATGCAAGGTGCTTATCTCTTTCACCTAACTTAGAACACACTCATGGTGCAAAAGGAGACATTCTTTAAAAAAAGTCGGGGGGAGGGGGGAAGAAAGAAAGAAAAAGGAAAAACCTGCTGCCAGCAGGGGCAAAAGATGATAGTTGAAGGAAACAATACAGCACAGAAAACCTGGGAGAAAATGCTGGGGAGAAAGTTTCTTGGGAAATTAGGGCATTCAAAAGCACCACATACACTAGAATTTAGAAAGTCATGTGAATGCTAAGGGCAGGACACATGCTCTGAGACCTAAGAATACCTAAGCTTTCACCTCTGGTTGATCTCTAATCTCAGCACAAGCAGTGGGTAAAGACTAAGGCACAGTTGCAAATAGCCTAGCTAACAGAAGGGATGCCCCGAACAGAGACAATTAGCAAACACTGGGAAATGATTTTCTCCTCCTCCTCTTCCTTCTTTTTTTGGGGGGCTCCTCCTGGCATTAAAGGAAATCTCTATCAAAACACTAGCTGAACACAAACTAAAGGAAGAGATTTCAGAGCACGTAAATAACAAAACACAGGCTTTACAAAAACAGTTTTTAAAAATCCCTAAACAAACAAGAGTCAGAGTCCACAGCAAGCAACAA
The DNA here is from genome assembly GCF_039906515.1 of Pseudorca crassidens. Taxonomy (NCBI): domain Eukaryota; kingdom Metazoa; phylum Chordata; class Mammalia; order Artiodactyla; family Delphinidae; genus Pseudorca; species Pseudorca crassidens. The sequence goes on from NC_090302.1 coordinate 9,959,027, forward strand.
TTACCCTCCTTGAGGAAGGAGAAGACCATGATTTCCTGAGATACTACTTTATATGATTCAAAATGTTCGGTTTTCAACAAGCAAAAAAAAAATCACAAAGCAATCAAAGAAACAAGAAAATATGGTACATTCGAGGAGAAATTAACCAAACTGTGCCTGAGGAAGCATAGACACTGAATATACTAAACAAAGATTTTAAATAAACTGTCTTAAATATACCTGAAGAGCTAAAGACGAAGAGCTAAAAGAAACCAGGAGAATAATGTCTCAACAAACAGAGACTATCAATAGAGATAAAAATTATAAAAAGGAATAAACAGAAATTCTGAGGCTGAAAAATATAATAACCAAAATGAAAAATTCACTCAAAGGTTTCAATAGCACATTTGAGCAGACATAAGAATCACAGAACTTGAAGACAGTCAACTGAAATTATCCAGTTTGAGAAGAAAAGGAAAAGAAAATGAAAAGAGCCTAAGAGACCAGTGGGACACCAACAAATATATAAACATGTATATAATGGGAGTCCCAGAAAAAGAGAGACAGAAAGGGGCAGAAAGAATATTTGAAGAAATAATGGCCAAAAATTTCCACATGATAAAAGACATGAAGCTACACACAGAAGAAGTTCGATAAGCTCCAAGAAAGATAAACACAAAGTCATCCTCACTGAGCCACACTGGAAGACAAAGAGAGAATGCTGAAAGTAGCAAAAAGAAGCAACTCATATGTACAAAAAAATCCTCTATAACATTAACAGCCAAAATTCTCATCAGAAACCATGAAGGCTAGTTAGAAGGTAGTGGTATGATATACATAAAGTGCTAAGGGAAAAAAAAGTGCCTACTAAGAATTCTATATGTAGTAAAATTATCCTTCAAAAATGAAAAAGAAATTAAGGCATTCTAAGGCAGTGGAGGGATTTCATTGTGAGTAGTTCTGGCCTTCAAGAAACGCTAAAGGGAGTCCTTCAGGCTGAAATGAAAGGACACTAGACAGTAACTCAAAGCCATATGTAGAGACAAAGAATTTCAGTAAAGGTAATTACACAGGTAAATATAAAAACCAACGTTACTGTATTTTGGTTTGTAACTCCTCTTTGTGTTTCCTATATGATTTAAAAGACAAACGCATTTTAAAAACTATAAATCTATTTTAGTGAGCATGAAATGTATAAAGATGTAATTTAAGACAGTAACAACATAAAGGACAAAGATGGGAGCTGTATAGCAGTAGAGTTTTGTATGTTATTGAACCTAAGTAGACATCAATTTAAATCACAGTGTCATAAACTTAAGATATTAATTGTAATCCCTACGGTAACCAGTAAGAAAATATCTAAAAAATATACACAAAAGGAAATGAGAAGAGAGTCAAAATGGTACACTACAAAAAACCAATTAGAGACTTCCCTGGTGGCACAGTAGTTAAGAATCTGCCTGCCAATGCAGGGGACACGGGTTCGAGGCCTGGTCTGGGAAGATCCCACATGCCACGGAGCAACTAACCCCGTGCACCACAACTACTGAGCCTGCACTCTAGAGCCTGCAAGTCACAACTATTGAGCCCGCGTGCCACAACTACTGAAGCTTGCGCACCTAGAACCCGTGCTCCGCAGCAAGAGAAGCCACCGCAACAAAGAGGAGCCCCCACTCACCATAACTAGAGAAAGCCCACATGCAGCCACAAAGAGCCAATGCAGCCAAAACTTAAATAAGTAAATAAATAATTTTTTAACAATCAAACACAAAAGAAGCAGGTAATGGAATGAGGAACAAAAATGTATAAGACATACTTAAGAAAACACAATATACAAAAACTTGCAAGATACAGCAAAAGCAGTACTCAGAATATATCTGTAAATGCCTACATCAAAAAAGAAGAAAGATCGAATCAGTAACCCAACTTCACACCTTAAGAAAATAGAAAATCCACAAATGAAACCCAATGCTAGAAGAAAGAAGGATGTAATAAAGGTTAGAGTGGAGATTTAAAAAATAGAGAACAGAAAAACAATAGAATCAATGAAACCAAATTTTAGTTCTTTGAAAAGATCAACAAAGTTGACAAACTCTAGTTAGCCTAAAACCTGAGAGAAGATGCAAATAACTAAAACCAGAAATGAAAGTAGGAACATTAGTACTAACCATACAGAAATTTTTAAAAATTATTGTACACCAACAAATTAGATTACCTAGAAAAAAATGGGAAAATTACTTAAAACACACAAATTACCTAAACTGACTCAAGGAAAAATAGAAAATTTGAACATATCTATAACAAGTGAGGGGGCTTCCCTGGTGGCGCAGTGGTTGAGAGTCCGCCTGACGATGCAGGGGACACGGGTTCGTGCCCCAGTCCGGGAAGATCCCACATGCCGTGGAGCGGCTGGGCCCCTCCGCAACAGGAGAGGCCACAACAGTGAGAGGCCCACGTACCGCAAAAAAAAAAAAAAAAAAAAAAAAAACCAAGTGAGGAGATTGAAAAAGAAATCAAAAAATCTTCAAAGAAAAGGCCAGGACTAGATGGCCTCACTGGTAAATTCTACAAATGTTTAAAGAAGAATTAACACCAATCCTTCTCAAATTCTTCCCAAAAATAGAAGAGAAGGGAACACTTTTAACTCATTCTTTAAGGCAAGTATTATTAAGATATCAAAGCCAAAGTTACCACAAGAAAAGAAAACTACAAACCAGTATCCCTTATGAATGTAGATACTAAAATAATCAACAAAATACTAGCAAACCAAACCCAAGAGCATTTTAAAAGGATTATACACCATGACCAAGTGGGATTTATCCCAGGAATGCAAGGGTGGTTCAATATACAAAAATCAATCAATGTAATATATCACATAAACAGAGTTTTTTTTTTAAATGGTTGCCTCAATTGATACATAAAAAGCATTTGACAAAACACAATATCCCTTCATAATGAAAACACTTGGAAAACTAGGAGTAGAAGGAAACTTCCTCAACATAATAAAGGGCATTTACGAAAAATCCACAACTACCACAATATTCAATTCACTGGAAGCTTTCCTTCTAAGATCAAGAACAAGACAAGGATGTCCATTTTCACCATGCTCTTCATCACTGTGGTGGAAGTTCTAGTCAGGTCAATGCGGAAATAAATAAGTAAATGGCATCTGAATTGGAAAGGAAGAAGTAATTAACAGACGTCCTTGTTTTCTCCTTCTCCTTCACATACTACATTCAATTCATTTCAACATATTGACATTGACTGTTTCCTACTACATGCTAGGTGACACAATGATGAACAAAACACAGTATCTCTGCCCTCAGAGAGTTCACAATTTACTGAAGGCAACACAAAATTAAATACATAATTAAAATACAGTGTCTTAAGCACAGTAAGAAGTGAAAAAACAGAATGCTATCGGAGCACATAAAATAAGCAGCTAACACAGGCTTGGGGGAGGTCAAAAAGGTTTCCTGGAAGAAGGACATCCAGGCTAAGATCCTGAGGATACATAGGAGGAGTCAGTCAAATGAAGAGAGACCAAAAAATTCTAATCTACCATTTAATCTTTCCTCTTCTTTTTTTAGTTTTCATAAAACCATTATTCCCTCTTTTTTAATCCCCACTATTACCCACTACAAGAACACATCATCACTGACCTGCAAAAGCCTCCTAACCAGTATATTCCTTCCAATAATTTCCGAAGTGAACTATGTAAAAAATCTCTGATCATGTCATTCTCTTGCTTAAACCCATCAGTAACTGTCCAAAACACAAAATAAAGACCCTACTCACCCACACAGATTAAAGCCTCATTGATGTGATCCCTGTCTCATCTCCTGCCTCTTCTTACTTGATGAATCAGCTTGTATTTATCCACATAAATACACTCTATCTATAAATATCACTCTATTTCTCACTGGAAAGCATTTGCTTTGTAGCTCTGATACCTTGTGTTACTGGCATTTAGTGAGTTCTCACATGTTTCTTGAAGATATAAATGAACAGATTAAATAACAGCAATAGCTGTAATTTACTAAGCACCTATGATATACCAGACACCACATTAGGTACTGTATACACACTCACCTCAAATTCTCACAACAACCTGGAAAACTACGTATTAGTGGCCTCACAATAGGGAAAAGATCACTAAAGCTCAGGAAAACTTAAGTTAACAAATCAATTAAGTAGCAGTTCTAAAAGTGGGACTCAGATCTGCTGGATTCCAAAACCAGTATTGTTCTTCTGCATCAAACTGCCTCCTAAACTACTCTTAAGTACTGTATCTCTCCAAATATCAATGCATCTTATTATTTATAAACTATTACACCAACTCCAAAGTGAACATCAATTAGAACTGTCTGCTTCTAATTGTGTTAAGATGTGCCAAATGTTGCTTTAGGAGTACTAACCCTGTTCCCAAAACGTAGACGTGAAAAAGAACTAATCATTATTCATAACTCAACCATTTCAATTTAAAAAATACCTGTCAATCATCTGTCTAAAACGGGAAAGAAAAGTAAATTTTTATTTTGTATGACAAGGTTGAAAATCATCTTACTACTCCTTAATTCTTCATGTAATATGCGTTTTAGTTTCCTTGAGAGTGAAATGAAAACCAGACACGACTTATCACAAATATGTAAGCCCTCAGCAGGTAGATGATACAGAAAGATCCACTTTGAATTAGGCAGTACATGCTTCATATACACTGAGAGGTTAATATTTGATTTCTCGTGTACCTACCAGCTAACTGCTGCCATAAAACACATTGTACAAGCAGACACAACATGAACTCAGTATCACAATATGTCCTCCCTAGTTATCCAGGCTGCTCCCCACACTTGCACTCCTCTCTGCAAAATAAAACACTCTCCAAGGAATTAAGACTCAGCAGGATTAAAAGTTCAAACTGTAAAAAAAGAAAAGGTTAAACAATGCTAACAAAGCTTTAAACATTAAATTGAATGAAAGAAAAGTGGGTAGAAAAGGAGAAAAGAAAATCAGCAAATATGCAGTACGTACTATATACCAGGCACTGTACTAGATATTTTCATATACATGATTTCATTTAATATAGGATGTTAACGTTGCTTAAATAACAGAAAAATACAATTTTGCATCTCAATTTTGATAAAATTAGTCCTGAGAGGGAAGGTAACATGTAAGGAGAGTAACCTTACTTGTTATTCTTATTTGCACCATTTTAATGGGATTTTTCTATTAATCTTTGACAAGCCATGAAATTTTATGTTTTCACCATGACCAACCCATGAAATTTACCAACTTTGCCCATGATTCATACCAGGTCATAGTTATAATGTCTGCTATGCATTTTAGCTAAATAAGCATTGAAACTTCTCCCTTTGGACAGAATGAAAAATCTGCCTATAATTAAAGCAGGAATTGTTAACTACAAGCAGTTAAAGTTTACAGCATTGTTTGACAGTTGCAAAGATAAGCCAGTAAAAAGTCTGAGATGCTGTGTCTACCTGTACTTCCCACACATTTGAACAATAGTGTGATATCTCTTAGCATCATAAAATCAATCTCAGATTAGGTAATGAAATATGCACCAGCCTTTTCCCAGAACCTCTGACAAATCACACACAATCCTAAATCTTCATAAATCATGATTAAAGACAAGTATATCATCACCAACGCATATATCTTCCCAAGCCTGACCCAGAGACTAATGAGAAAAGGCCTAGACTATCTCATCTGATTAATTAATTCAAAATGTCTGCTGTTATTCAAATGTGAGGCTGGTATTATTTGAATAACACTTGACAGCAGTGCCTGAAGATATCATTTCTGATTTGTGAAGCCGCTGCTGCATAACTGATGATAGTTTATGAAAATGTTCCAATGAAGCTGCTTTTCTTGGTACAACTGTGAAAGATTTGCCAAAGAGGTGGTTCTATTTTTTTTTTTTTTGTCAGTAGTTGATGTTGCTAATGTTGTCAAATATTTCCAAAATACATAGTCTCTGGAGTATTTTTTCCTTAAATATTGCCACAACAGCAGCTCTTCCACCTACCAAGTTTGATTTGCCTGAACACAAAATTGCTTCACAGAAGCCCTCTCTCCTTTTTAAGGATCTCAACAGTACTTTCCTAGGATTTACTGAGTCCCTCCAACTAGCTTCTTTTTTTTTTTAACTAAAAGGATTTTAATACTGTATTAGACCGAATATGAGCACCTGGGTTTGGGAGAGATTTTTTCCCTTACTAAATAGTACTCCTTCTTTATAGAATGTTAGAAGGAAGATCAGAAAATACCTTAAGGTAATATAGTAAGTTTTTTTTTCATTGAAAAGAAAAAAATTAATACTTTTAAAAGCCTAAACACTGTTTTGCCCTTCAAAAAAAAATTACAGCTCTCTTGTCAAAATATAATTTATGGGGCTAAGAGAACCGCAAAACCAACATTATTTTTGTTCGGATCCACTTTTTACTTTGGAGATCTTTCAATAGTTCATACTACACATGGCAATATCTGGGCATACCACTGGCAGATTCTCCAATCTACAGGCCTACGGTAATTTCTGAACTCAAATTCTCCTTCTCTACTAAAGAGAATAAAGACTTCTCAGAAATATGTTAAATACCTTGCAATGTTCATTTCCCTACATTTCAAATTCCTTCTTCCCTGACATTTAAAATCCACTTGCTCCTAGAAGCCTTCTCCATTAATAAGTCCCCTCTATTTCCTCTTCTATACATTCCATCTTTCAATACTGTGAAAACAACATTAACGCTTAACCTATGTGATGGCAATACGCACAAATTATACCAATTTGATTAAACAGGCCACTTCTGCTTTTAAAAACACTTTTAGTTAAATATTAAAGCTGAACAAGACCTCGGAAATCACATAGCCCAACTCTCATAATTTGTAAATAATCACTCTGTGCCTTGCTCAGGAACCCCAGGAAGCTTAGGCTAAATCTGTGTGGAAAATTGTGACTCAACCAATGTGCATCTACTGGCCTGTCCTTTTTGCTTTTATGTGTGCAGTCAAGACTGAATATAGGGTCCACTTTCTAAGGGCAAAAACTGTCTTACCTTTGAAGAATATTCAACAGAACATCATGCTTGTATAGGCACTTAATAAATCCTCCCAGAGGACCATGATAATGACTTAAGGATGTATTCTGCTGCCTTCAGGAGTAGCAAACTAAAAACCTCTTTCTTTTCAGATAATCTTTCCATACAGATATTTTCAGTGAAGATAAAATAATGGACTTGGGGCAAGTTATATTTTATCTGTGGTTCACTTTACATAGACTTGCAATTCTCAAAAGGTAGCCCGTGAACCCCTGTGATTTCCTGAGAGCCTCTCAGGGGTCCACAAATTCAAAATTATTTTTACAATACTTAAGAGATCACTGTCCTTTTTCACGGTGTTGACATTTGCGCTGATGCAAGGCAGTGGAACCAAACTGTACTAGCAGTCATTGTATTCTTCATCACCAGGCACTGCAGCTTAAAAAAAAAGTCAGTTTCACTTCAGAATGTCCTTGATGAAACAGTAAAAATTGTCAATTTAATTACACTTCGAGTACATATCTTTTTAATATTCTGTGTGATAAAATAGAAATTATACAGAAAGTACTTCTGCTGCTTACTAAGTATGAAGAAAAGCACTTGTACAATTGAGTTGCAAGCTGAACCAGCAGCTTAAGAAAAAAAAACAAAGACGGACAAACTATCGTTATTTCAACTTAGATATCTGGCAGACATTTTTTGGAAAATGAACTAAGTAAAACTGCTACCTCAAAGAAAACAACTACAGTTTTGGTGCCAATGATAAAATTCAAGCTTTGGTGAAAAAATTAGAATTTTGAAACATTTGTGTCACCACTGTGTGACACCGTCCGAGTACTTAAAAGCTTTTCTGATGAGTTTGGTGGTAATATTAACAAATGTAATTTTTTGATCTTGTGTAGTGAAATGTGTTAACATTTAAGTGGAAGATATGTATAACTCAGTGAACCAGTATTTTCCAAATGACTAAGGTATGTGTTTCAAAATCATGCATGGTAGAAGAACCATTCAAAGTACAAAGTAGATCAAAAGATTTTAGCAAAACAGAGTAGAAGAGTTTACTGATATGTCTTCAGATTCCACATTTGAACTAACCTTTAAGAAACTAACACTTGTCTATTTTTAACACTATTTCTGCTATGACTACCATTTGCTGAATGTGTATTAAGTATATTAATAGTGTACTAAAAAAAAGAAAAGGAACTACCACTTGTCAAGTTTTGGTGTACTATCAGAAAGAATATCCACAATGATCTGAATAGGCTAGTAAAATACTCTTCCCTTTTCCAATTATCTGTGTGAGGTCAGATACCCCAGGAGCAAGTACACAAGACCCTAAAATATTTTCTTCATAAGTCTTCATATAGGAAAGTTTAACATATTAAATGCAGTTTCCTACTCAAGATCATCTACTTTATTTATTACGAGAATTGTATGTATTTTAGAGAAATTCCAGCATGTGGCAAAACTTGAATCCCTATAAAGCACCAGGGAGCAAAAGAGTTGCCAATAAGACAAATTCCCTGCCCTACAAGGCGCTTATCCTACACCTAGATTGTCAACCAATACAAGTCAACATATACTAATTGCCAAACAAGTCCTTCAACAACTCACGTCAGATTTCCTTCTTCTCCTTTTTTCTTCCCTGTCCTTTTTTTTCTAGGTCTACCAGCACCTGTATCTCATTGCTAGCTGGCTCTTCCCTTTCATGCAATTATTTTATTCCATTTTCCTGATTCTTTCCCTTGAATACAGCCAAACATTCAACAGACTCAGAAATCATTGATACTCTGAGTAGTTTGAACTACTGGTAAGAAAGTAAATCCATTAGGGTTCCAAGAAGAAAGTGGTCTGAAGTTACAAATTAGGACACAATATGATTTTTTAAAAAATCTACCTCTACAAAAGTGGTTCTTAAACTTAAGACCATGGTCTCCATGAAGGGTCCATGAGCAATTTTCAAGGTGTCTATAAACTCCTTGGACTTGTATTCCAACTTCTGTGAGTACATGCATTTTTCTAGGAAGTGGGCAGTGGATCCATTGCTTTCATCACATTCACAAAGGAAGCTATAACCAAAAAGGATTAAAAATTCCCTGCTCTACAGCTTTCTGGAGTACCATATGTGTAGAGACTTGTGAAAGGCAATTATGAACTGACTTATTAACTATTAGATGGAAGAAATTACAGATATTTTAATCATATGACTTTTTAAGAATAAGGACAAAATAGGAATAAAATTTTCATCAATCAAATAGTCATAAGTCTTCCATGTCTTAATGATTTTCATGAAACAAAATATTTGGCAATTAGTTTATTACTAACAAATGAGATTTAGACATATACCTCAGCTACAGAGCTACTATCTAACTCAAGATTTCACCAAATTCACTGGTCACTTGAAATGGTCTTTTGGTAGAAATGAGAAAATCCATGACAAAATTACTTCCAATGGCCTTTCATTTCAAATATTTAGGGTTTTGTTCTTTAACAGTTTCAAATTGCTCTAAGAGTTACAGTCAACAAAGCAAATGAATACCAAATATGATTTCCCAGGTTTTTCCACCTGATGAGAAGCAGCAGATCAGTGGCTGGTTCAAAATAGGAAGTAAATAGCTCAACAATGACTAGTGCAGGTAAGTTATGGAATTAAAACTAAGTCCAAAAGGACAAAAAACTATCACAATTAAGTCAATGATACCTGACTATATTGTGTTCCCCCCATCATGCTAAATTTAAAACTAGCACTCGATTTCAATAACTCATATTCATAGTACTTTTTTTATTTAACTAATCTTAAGTTAATCTTTGTACTAGTCAAATACATGTGACCAATCTGTCACCTTTGAAGATAATTATTTAATTTACCATTAACTTAAACAAGGATCTCTGTACCTTATAGATAGAAAACTCAGTTATGAAACTGTACAGTCTAAAATGAATATAAATCAATCATTATGACAGAAGAACTTATTTGAGTCAAAATGAACAAAATATTCTGTGTCAGCAAAATGTCTCTTGTCAAAATCTACTCTTTTAGATTTCACTGTAATGTACTAAAATAAATGTCCTTCCCAACTCTATAGAAGAACAAGTCTTAAATCATCTTAACTCAAAACTACTTATTTGGAAACACACAAATATATCCCAGCCATGAAACAGATTATGTATTAACATAACTAACTTTAAAGTAAAAACTTCAACTCTAAGCATGTTAACAAGAGTTTCACCACAGATTTTTCTCTTTTTACCATAAACATTATTATTAATGATAATAATGGGAGAAGTAAAACATATAAATAACTTTTTTTTTTTTTTTTTTGCGGTACGTGGGCCTCTCACTGCTGTGGCCTCTCCCGTTGCGGAGCACAGGTTCCGGATGCGCAGGCTCAGCGGCCATGGCTCAGGGGCCCAGCCGCTCCATGGCATGTGGGATCTTCCCGACCGGGGCACGAACCCGTGTCCCCTTCATCGGCAGGCGGACTCTCAACCACTGCGCCACCAGGGAAGCCCCTATAAATAACTTTTACATATAATTTGCATATAAATTACTTAAGATCCAGGTAAGCAGCTGTGACAGTTTTCTTATATTGTGTATAGCTGTTACAGTTAAGATAAATTTCTATATAAAGGAGTAGAAGAATGCAATATCACGTTTAATATATTCAGCAGATAGACATCAGATAATGTGTGAAGGCATATACTTATTTAATTAAAAATAAGTTACTGAGCATGTTCTGTGTGAAAAGAGAGGAAAAAAAAAAAAAAAAAGACAGACAGACCTGCCCTCTAGGAACTTCCTGTCTCCTAGAGAATGGAAACTAAAAGAAAAATACCGTCCTTCCATTCCTAAATTAATCTTTGTAGCATACCACCACCAGTACTAACTTAGCCCAATTCTACCCAATGATGAACTTTAAAGACCCTGAAAACATTAAGATTTTCAAATTATAATAAGAATAAGCCCTTCTCAGTGGAGATAAGTAAAATCTCCCAGTATTTTCCCCATTAGGTCAGAATTTAATACTCCTTCCTACATCTAAACAATCTTACAACCTAGATAGATCATTCTCTTTTTCTCGTAGCTGTTACCTCAATCATCTCTAGATTTATGACTTTGCACAACCCACATGTATTACTTGGAAGTTTAAAAGTGAATAAACAAACAAAAAAAAGCAGAGATAATTAGGAATGACAGCATTGGTCCCAAGTTTTAAAGACTAAACATATTTTTCAGTTGTCTAAGAATGTGCCTCTAAAAGATTTGTAATAACACACTAACAATAAAAATGCTTAAATGTAAGAATAAAACCTGATATTATTTGTACCTATTTCCCTTCAGTTTGTTTCCTACCTTTAAATAATGTGTGATCTCAGTTCACCAGTGACCATACTATACTATCGAATATCAGGGAGTGTGTGGTGTTTTAAATTTTATAAGAATTTCTTTAAAATACAAACAACTTTAAATGATGCCGTTTATGACAACCTGTGATCAGGTTCAATGTCTATAAATAATGTTTCTGGAGCCTCCATAAAAAATGTTATTATATGATTTTCAATTTAGAAATAAGGCTGTTTTATTTTATTTTATTGATTGGATTTTTAGAGTTAAAAACTCTGTGGCCTTCACAGTAACTGTCAAGGATCCCAAATCTAGGAAACTAGGGAGGGGTATCTAGAACTACCAGTGCAAAGAGAGAAATAGTGATTTTTCTGAATTTCTTTTTGAACTATAATTATATCCTAATGTATAAAGTTCTAAAACAAAATATAAAAACAGGCCTAAGTCTACTGTAACTGTCCCTGAAAAACAAACCTCTGCAAATAATCAGCAAAGGCAGCTCAAAGCAATGATCTAAAACTCTAATATCCTAAGGTTCCAAGAATCATTTCAGATCTTAAAATAAAAGCTTTACCTGTGAAAAATGTACACTGTATTTCTAACTAAAAACTGAAACTTTTTGCAAATCAATATTTTTCTTATAGCATGTAGTTTCCCCCAAAAGGCGATAAACTCTTTATTCTTGTTTTGTGCCTTAAGACATAATCTGCTTTTATCCTTTAGCAAAATATGAACCAGCTACTAGGCTGACAATGCCAAGAACCATGACAAAATGGATTATTAATGAGAAACTGAACTCCAGAACTCTATTAATTTATGTCTTCCTGTCGGATCCAAAAGATATATCAGCCTTCTCACTCAAAAGAAAAAAATGCCAACACTGTACTTTGTTTTAAAGTTCTCCACAGATGAAGAATTCATTATCCAAAGTACAGTTCTGTTATTTCAGGCTTTCTTGTAGAATAAAGAATCTTTATCAAATGGCTAAGAAAGCTGCTGACAAGTGCAAGTACCTTGCAAAATATATTTACGTCAAACATTCACTGAGAGAAACCGGAGGAGGGGCAGAAAAAAGGTGAAAGCCCCGGCAACATTCCTGTCCCCATCCTGTCCTAGCAGTCTTTAGAAAACTAAGCCCTTTTGATTCGTTACAAAATGGTAAGCAGCATTAATACAACTGCATGTTTGTGGGCTTTTTTAATTCCTAATTACACTAATTATTCTGACATGAAGGGAAATGATCTAACATGTGAAGAGAAGACTGTGTGATTTCTTTATGCATAATCAACAATGTTTAAGTGACATAAAATATCCTTTTAAGCTTTCATAAAAAAAAATCTAATCTATGCTTATCATAATATTTATGGAATAAAAAAACCAGAGAGGAAAAACTGCTATAATGTACTCTGTGTGACCTCTGCTTTCTACAGAGAATGAAAACAGCCTTTTGCTTTTCAATCCCCATCAAAGTGGAGTAAAAGGAGGGACAGCGTTCCCGTGCTCACTGCCATTAATCATTGCTTTCTTCAAGCAAGTGCGTATTAATTTCTGTCATCCCAAACATCATCGAGTATTGTTACAGCACCGTTCACTCCTCATTCACCACCAGTTGTTACCAGTTTCCCTACACTGAGCAGAGACAGGGTGAATCGTGTGGATTTCAGTGTTAGAGGCCTTTATCCCTGGGGTGCTGACACCAATTAAGCCATTTCAAGAAGAAATGAGAACAGGCCCAACCCTTCCATGTAACAAGAGCTTGCACCTAGCTTTGGCAGGTTGCCATTTTCTCTGGCTTCACACTATAGAAATACTCTTCCCCACATCCTTTTGAATGATTCAGGCTGTTTACATGTACTCCGTAACAATATCTTTTTGTTCATTTCTTCAAGTTCAAACTTAGCGCCCAACATAACCTAACACAAAACATATGGATAATCTAGGTGGTAAACTGTAAAGATGAATGCTATTATCTACAGAATCATTAAATTCAGGTTAGGAAATAAAAGCATATACTCCCTTTAATCCTGTGACAAATTTTTAAGGCATTTCAAACAAAAATTAGAGAGATTGTGGAAGCTACTGCTTTTCTCAAACT
>NC_090302.1:9977500-10072500 GCF_039906515.1 Pseudorca crassidens
ATTCCGTTTCTGTACTTGGTCAGAGTCGAAAGGTCAGGAACCACGAAGTCAGTAAGTTCCTAAGGATATCCTCGCTATCACATCACTGCTCTAACAAGTGGTGAGCAGGAGGAAATTCAGACAAGTCAAGCACCCACACCCCATACACAGTTAAAAGAATTTCATTTTTTTTCCTCTACTGATTCCAAAGAAGAAGTATGACGAGAAAAACTGGAGGGTTCTCACTTATTTGAATAACAAGTGAAAATCTAAAAATACCTTCACTGTACGTTATTACCAACTATAGCAGTGGGTTTTATAGTGACAGCCCTGTGCTATAATTTCTGAGAAAACCTCAACATAAAGCTCCATAAACCCAACCAGTCCTGTAATGTATCGCCTTATCTAGCACACAATCATTTCAAACACAACTTTTCATGTTAGTATAATTTGTTCAAAAATGGTAATAAATACATCCTTGAAGCCAGAGAAATCATTGCACAATCTATTGTAACTTGTTCTTACTAGAACTGACAGTTAATCCTCGACCCAAGATCCAATGTAGAATATTCCAATATCACTTGGTTTAATTAAAGATATTCATTATACACATATCTTTTAATGGACCAACACTCCGAATCAACATTATAAATAATCTGGGCCAACTGCAGAGTAATGTCTGTGAACAATTATCACAAAACTAAAACATGGATGGCTGTCAGTCGGTGGCAGAGTTCTTGCTTTCACAATAAATATAAAATCAATTTCCTGTTCTAGTTCCTATTCCAAGTTGAAAATGATATATCTGACTATGAGTTCCAACTACCTTCATCCTTAGGGGGTTTTTTTGTTTGTTTGTTTTTTAAAGAAGAGAGGAGAAAAGAAAGAAACTTATGAGACCACCTAAGTCAATTCTTCCTCATTTGAGGGCACTTGGATAGTAAAGGTTTCTACATAATGTGCACATATGAGCTTGCCATTTCACATATATATATATATATATATATATATATATATTTCTTTAAATGCTGTGATTTCCCCCATCAAATGCCACTCAAGTATTTCAAAAGTCCCTCCCATAATTCCACTATAAATTCCTATTTACAAAGGCTCAGTACATCTGAAAGCTAGTAGTAACCTTTCATTTAAAAAATAATAATATGCAGTTTCAAAAGCTTTTTGTTCCCATTTCAATCAAAAATAACTTCAGGGCTTCCCTGGTGGCGCAGTGGTTGAGAGTCCGCCTGCCGATGCAGGGGACACGGGTTCGTGCCCCGGTCTGGGAGGATCCCACATACAGTGGAGCGGCTGGGACCGTGAGCCATGGCCGCTGAGCCTGCGCGTCCGGAGCCCGTGCTCCGCAACGGGAGAGGCCACAGCGGTGAGAGGCCCGCGTACCGCAAGAAGAAAAAAAAAGGAAAAATAACTTCATATGTTTCAAATGAAATTTTGCAAGTAATCAGAGACTAATGAAGACTCATTGATTTAACTAGTTAAGGGAGTCTGAGAAGGGAATGAGAATTTAAAGCAACCAAGTATTTCATTTAGAAGAGCAGCTAATGTGTAGGTACACTAAGTCCTCTTCACTAAGAAATACAATCAGGACTCTTGTCTCAGGAGAGACTCTCATCCCCCTCTGTGTGCACATTCCTGACTCCCACTAACATTAACAAGCACCATACATGCACTCGGAGGAGATGCCAGCCTTGGTAGTATGTATGCATGGCAGCTGTGGTGACTAAATAATCCACACGGCTCTGAAGAGAAGTTATGGTTTGTTGGGTCTAGAGGCACAGCTACAGTGGTGGAATTCAGACGCTAGAAGCAAGCCTCAATCTGAATGCTTGATCCAAACCCTCTCCTGTCTAACCATACCTCAGATTGTAGTTAAGCCTGGGATTGGAAATTCTATCCCTAGCATGGTTTATACAGGTAGAAGTTCCATATTTGAGGAAACCTTAATTTTTTCACAGGCCCAGAGTTCTGTCCTCCTCCCCATCCACCACTCCTAACCCAGCATTCACTCATGCATTTCCCCACAATATATAGGAAATCACATAGTAGTTTTATAGAGAGAAAATCAAAGGCCTGGCTTAAACCACAAAAGCAAAATCAGAATCAAGTATGAAACTCCATCTTCAACACGAAAATCAAATAATACAGTAATCTTAACACAAGAGATATATGCTGAAATGTAAATGCCACAGGTTGTGTAAAGGGCAGAATTTAACCATTAATTCTAATTCTTCCCAGCAATTAGAAGTAGGTACTTAAGTCAGAGTCTTAATGCTCATTTAATATAGTTTCCTGAAGCCCAATTCAACAACTTCTTCATCCTTTCCAATGAAAAAATATTCTTATGAAGTTCAGTTTATACTGAAGACATGGGTGCATAAGCACACATACAAGTATACACTTCTGAAAAGAAGTGATAACAGTTCACTAGCCATTTTGCTGAAATTGGGCTTTAGAAAAAAAAGACTAGATGACACAAAGTTCTTAGTATACTTTCATATATAGAGAACACAATGAAAACTTCGTATTTGTTATCCCCAGTTAGGTCAGTTAATATTCAGAAAAATTCTTTAATATTACATCTAAATAATCATGGGGGGGAAATCCACCAATGTTCTAGAAGCTTCTGGAGACCTTTCAATCAATTTTATTTATATGCAAAACCAAGAGAAACTTAAAAAAAAAAAAAAAAAAACACAAAGCTCCTCCTGATGCTAAAGCTCTCAATTTACTGACAGGCAAATGGCTTCATGCTGCCACTTAATCTCATTTCTTGCATAATGCCCTCTAATTAGCATATCAAAGTGAATTAATACTTCTAGGGCATTAGCAATGGGGAAATCTGCTCCAGGCTCACAATAGCAGTTAAGAGAGAGCCAAGAAATCCTCAAAAACACCACAAACCACTTTGCATTGCAAAACTGTTCAATTTATTTATCCTCTCTCTCTAAACACTTTTACCGCACACTGTTTTACTACTGTTCACCAAACAAAATGATAATTGCCAAAGTTACCAGCATCTGTAATGCCTGTTTAGAATCTTAATTTAGATTATGTTGCAGATAATTTCTATATGCAACCATTTGTTCTATTATAAATGTTAATATAGAAACAGAGAAAATGTTGACATTCTCAGTTAATTTGAGTTTGAAATAAAATTTTATGGGATTTTTAAATTTATTAATTTTTTAATGTAAAAAGCCACCTGCTGGACTGTGATGCATAAGAAATATGCTTTGAAAACTGATGTATCACATAAAACAAAACAAAACAAAAAATCATTTTGCCATAACATATGTTGAGTCTCCCAAATAATGGTTTAAACATTGTGAGGAAACAACGCATTAAAAGGATACATTGTATACCAAGTTCTCATTAAAATGATCACACAAAAAGGGTTATTGTTCAAAACAGCTTAACATTTGTAAAGCACTTAAATTGAAGAAAACAAGTACAAAACTTTTAACAATGATTTTTATCCATAATTACTTTTAAATGTTTTCAGTCCAAATGAGTTACTATCACGTAGATATAGTCAGTTAAAAAAAAAAGCTATGCCAATTCAACTTAACACATCCTATCACACCAATTTTTTTTTACTAGACATACACTCAAATTTAGTACCAAAGCAAACTACTGTTACTATCAAAAACTACAAACATCTTATATTTATGGAATATGCCTATTTTAAAAATAACAATAAAGAAGAGATTCTGGTTACTATTCTGCCTACAAAGCGGGTAATTAGAATCAAGTGTTGAAGATTAATGAAATTTATTTTCAAATATGTTCTGTGTCTAAAGGTATATAAAAAGATGGGTTTTTTTCCAGAGGCTCATTCAAGCATTTCCTGCTAATTTATTTGCTAAATATAACACTATCACATAGCTGTGATAGCAATTTGTGTGTTTGATTAACTTCTATAACTTCGTAAAAAATCTTTTAGCCAGATCTAAAAAACTTTGACCAATTCACACTACACAGTGATATAAATTATTTACTCTCTTCATACGTAAAGACTCAAATGGCCTACTGAAGTAGAGCAAATGCTTGAAAAGGTCAACATGGGAGGGGGGTGTGCAAGCTTTGTTAGTCAGTTACTACCTAAATCATGCTGATCACACTGATAAATGGCTAAAACACAAGACTGCTGAGAAAACAAATAAAACATAATTCTCATAGTGTCAATATTGAAGTAATAAATACCTAAAGTTGTTCACGTGTACATAGAGGAAAAATAATCTAAAAATCCTTATTTAACTTGATGTGTTTGGTGCTGATGCGTTAAGTATTTATTCTGAATAGATACCTCAATGGTATGAGTACAAAATAAAGCGATGACTGATTTAGGGTGTGGTTCATGAAATGTGGTTTTCATTCTTCATAGCCGTACTTCATGGAACTTCATCCTACACAATGCCACCATACACTATCAAAATATACATAATCTAAATAAAACATTAAACTTAAATGTCTTGGAAGTAGCCATTTACAAAATTTGTAAACAGAAATCTAAAAGTACAAGCAAAATTAATTAAAAGGAAAAGGATCCTAACATGAAAGATATACACACATATATTTTATGAAAGCCAGTGAACCAATGTGTTCTTTGAGGCAAGGCAAGGCTTCCTTTGCCACTGTATTAATATACTTCTAATTCAGAATAAAATTATGTAAATTAGTATAATAAAATAACATAGTAAAGTCCCAAATAAAAACCAGAACTACACAAATCTATAATAAAATGAAGTCCACTAAAACTGAGGCATGAAAGAATTACTTGCACAGATCAAGTTAGTATTGACAATAGGGTTCAATATCCTTTTACTGGGAAGAAAAAAAAAGGGTTGGAAGACAGGTCCATACTTTAAAGATAATACCTGCTTGATACCTTAGATCATGAAGTTCCAAACCAGTAGAGAAGTAAGATTTTTTTTTCTAAGTTGTCTATGAACGTATTACATGTATTGTCTTCTAAGGATGGGAGAGGAAGAGTAAAGAAAGTTAGAAAAACATCACTCTTTTACATCCTCCCTCAAAATTTCCTTAAAAAGCTCCAGTAAGTTAAACAAATCTATAAAAATAGAAAACAAAAAATATTCTTAAACTGCTCTGAGGAAAAATTTGTAATAAAGCAATACAATTTATGACATTTCCAAGATTAACTTTGTATTTTTTCCCGTTTAAGCATTTAATATTTCCAATGTAAACAAGCCATAATGCCTAAAACTGATATGAAATTTACAACGTTAAAGGTCCATTAAAATTTGCTTCAAAATAATTTTGAAAGGGTGGGAGTTACAGAGAACACAAGATTGGCCAAGTGTTGCTAACTGCTGAAGGTGGGCAATGAGTTCATAGGGATTCAAGTTTCTCTTCTCTATGTATATTTTACATTTGAAGTTGTTCATAATAGAAAGTTTTTTAAAACTAGAAAATAAGTTCACAAAAATGAATCATGTATGGAACAGTGCATTTGTTTTTAAAACTTTGGAACAAATAATGATAACTATATTGGA
The DNA here is from genome assembly GCF_039906515.1 of Pseudorca crassidens. Taxonomy (NCBI): domain Eukaryota; kingdom Metazoa; phylum Chordata; class Mammalia; order Artiodactyla; family Delphinidae; genus Pseudorca; species Pseudorca crassidens. The sequence continues at coordinate 9,983,014 of NC_090302.1, forward strand.
AGTATCTCAAGAGCAACTTAAAAGAATGTACACAACATATATAACATTTAGACTCACATATAACAGTTTTCACCTTTCTTGTTAAATTTTCACTTGATGGAATATTTGGGTTTTATACACTGGGAATTGAAGAATTACATGGCACTGAAGAAGAAAAATGAACAAATTTTTATATTGAAGCATTAAAATAAAAGAAAACAGACCAGAAAGACACCATGAGTCTCTAAACCTTCAGAGTCAGAATTAAATAGAGAGGTGTTGACTGAGAGTACTTGCCTTACCCCTCTGAAAGCTAGTCACACTTACAGCAGTAAAGATAAAAGGTTTAATCATATATATCATATTCTAAATGCATATAAAAACTCACAAGCTACCTTCTTGATCCAGTTTTGATATGTAAAATCCTTATGACTCTTTCTAGGGAGGGTTCCTTTAAAAGGAAAGCATTTTTAATAGTAATTTCCTTCTTCTCCTTAAACATAAAAAATACTTCAACCAGTCCAACCAGGCAAGCAGGCCTTTCTCTTCCCCTGCGGACACCTCCTGCAGTAGAGAAGTTCATTAAGTTTTATGATCTTCCCAAGTCAGTCCTGCTTATAAGCCTCACGAAGGCCACAAATCTGGCAAACCATCATGTATGCCATTAGACATTACTAGTAAATGAATGCTATTTAGGGTTTGTGGTGGCAATAAATCAGAGTTTGGTTGGCAGCTATCAATGTGGAGTATTTTAACCTACCGTTTAGAAAGGAAAAGGTTATGTTGATTTTTTTTTTAATACACAACATTTTTTAACAATATGACTCAGATTATATACTGTTGAACTTTCATTTTAAAATTTTTTTAATACATTTTTTTCTCAAAAAGAGCCATTTCCTTCATTCAAACTCTCATAATTAAGGGCTTTGGAAAGAAGACAGATTTATGAGGATGGAATCCTCTCACAAAGTACTTCAACAATCAAGATTAAGGTGGCCAGAAAGATGTGAGGGAATGCCCCCAAAGAAGTATGTAGATTAGGAGACCTCATAGCATCACGGATATTTAATGATAGATAGATGGTAAAATATGGCTAAAAAAAAAGAGAGAGAGAAAGAAATCTTAACATATCAACAATTACCTCACTGGTTGCTTACTTAGTTTAAAATGGACAAATATCTTGTGTTAAAGCCTGTAACTTTCAGGTGCTTTCAAAATGCATAAATACCAAAATTCAACAATGACATATTTCTGCCCCAAAATAACTGTATGATAAATTTTATGAAAGAACACATTTTCAAGAAAAAGCAAGCATCTCATAGTATACTTTTCCTACCTCTGAACAAGAAAAAAATATAATTATGGTAGATTACTCATTTATATGTCAAAAAGGAAAAATACCTTTTCTTATTTGGTAGGAGGGAAAAAAGACGTTTTCCAAACTAAATCCCTCATGTGCATCAGAACTTGCAGTGCTCACTGCCTGATCAGAAACCTCAAAATCTACTGGGCAGATCTACAAATACGTGGATTTTTTTTTAATGATTTTGTCTTATTTTAGAAAAAGCATAACTGAAATGACATTATCCATTGAAAGGACAGCTTTACCCCCCATCTCCCCACTAGTCAACCCCTTACCCCTCTATTGTGCAGGATAGAGTCATCACGTAATGTTCCCAGTTTCTATTACAAATGACTAGGTAAACTTTCTCTAGGTTATAGAGAATTAATCTTTGGATACTATGTTATTAGATTTAATAAAATGATTTTTTTAAAAGCATTATGCAATATACATTATATCCTACAATGCTTATTTTATAAGTTCACTGTTTCCAAAGCATGACTGTGGGAACAGATTGGGGGTGTGGGGGGAGGCCTGGAATTTGCTGTCCCAGTTTCTTTGCTTCGGTAACACTAATGTCTACACAGCTGTTTTATTTCAAATCAAGGATTCTGAGTCCAGCGTCCCTGTCTCCTTCTAAGACTAGTTTTGGAGTGAGGTGGAGCTATGGGTAGCAGGGGAGAAAGGAAAGCAGAGAAAGAGCTTCACCCCCATCAATCATTCAGTACTTAAATCCCGTCCCTCTCGAGCTCAGAGAGGCTGGCAGGAAGATGCCTCTGCCCAAGACAGCCGCCTTTACTCTTTGTCGGCTGTTGGCTTTTACAAAAGAGATAACGTGCAAACTTGGATCCGCTGGCCAAAGCACAAAAAGAGGATCTAATTTACAAGTTATCACTGAAAGCCTCACAAACAATTTTCAAAACACAAAAATTTCTTTTGTCAGCTACCTCTTGCTTCTTAAACAGCAAGCGCCCTGCCAAAGCTCTCTCTGCCAGTAATCCCAGACTCTGAAAAGGCTTGTTTCTTTTTCGTAACTCACCTTTGACATGAGGTTGACTATACTTTCCTTTCAGAATGGTGTAACTTAAGTCTTGTGCAAATAAGCAACTAGAGGACTTACGCTTCCTAATTGAATTCTGCCTGCTGCTAAACGTCTAAACAAGAAAAGCAGTTTGCTGGGTTTGGTTCTCAAGCTAGCTAGGCCAAAACTTTAAAAAGGCAAAATAATAAATACAAATCATGAGGAGGGGGTGAGAGGGGAGGGACATCAATCCCCTCTCCTAGTAACATAAAGCCGTATAAAGTTGAATCAATCTTAATATTCACAACATAGTCAATACCCCAGTGCTTAGCTGTCAGCAGAAACTGAAGTGGAGCCCTGATAGCAAGAAAACCCTTGGACATTAAGCAACATAATTTACTGAGAATTACACACTTTTAGGCTTCTAAACTGAGAATCTTCAAGATTTAATGCTTGATGTCTCATTTTATAGTCAGATAAAAATTAGCTATGTTTTAAATCACAATGCTTTCTAAAGGTAGCTAAAAATCAACAGAGTAAAAGTTAGTAATTTTAAATGCCTGTGGTTTTCAAAAGTAAAATACATCTTAAAAACAATCACTCAACATTAAGAAACCATGCATACTATGTGAATGAAAAGCAGGAAAAGCACTCTTTAAGGCTCTCAAAATTTGTTGTTAATTATGGTTTTAGCTTATATTTTAATACACAGCAATAACCCCTCACCTTTTATTGATTACTTTTAGGATCAGAATAGAATTGCAGGGTGAAAAATCTGTTTAAAAGGAGGGCAACTCTCCTACCAACTAACAATTATATACAGTGTGCTATTATTTGTACACTCAATTTAAACACAATCACATTTAACCTTTTAAATATCTCCACTTAAACACTGCTATAGCCTAGACTTTAACTTTCTCTTCTTTTCTCTTGCCAACTTAAAAAATGGCAACTTTATAATACTGTATACCCATCATACATACATACACACACACACACACACACACACACTTGTTCACCATATACAGGGAAGATAACGCCAAATAGGACCTAAAACATCTAGATTAAATCTCTAATTCCACTTGACTCGCTACTATCACCTCAAGACTAAAATATCTTCAATTTTAAAAAGTCTAACAAGGAAACTAAGTTGAAATGAATTGTCAGAAATTTGTCTAATATGTATTTGTAGTTTTCATTCCAGCACTTCTGTAAAAGCTGTCTCCTCATATATTCCCTGCCTTGAACACTTCAAAAATTGCTCAACCTGCACCTGTGGACCTTTTTCTACTTCATAAAATATATTAAGTATGCTTACAATGTAATGGCTTTAAACATAAAATTTAATAAAAATATTAATAGATGTAATAAATACATTGTATATGCCTAAACATATCATTACCCTTCCTGCTTCTTAAAAGTAGTATTCCCAACTAAAACACTAATTCAAACATGCTACTGGAGTCTGTTCAATTGCATCTATTCTTCTATCTGTGGAACTGAAGCTTAAGGCTACGTATAACAAAGTTCGGAATATGCTTCTCCCCGGGTCTCGGTCCCTGGCATCCAGTCTCCCGTTGCTCCTTTTAAAAACTGACATACAAACAAGGCGAAAGGAGCAGGAAAGGGTGGCAGGCGCTCCCGGCCCTCTCCCCGCCTGCAGCCAGGGGTGGCCGCCTGGGGACTGCGACCCAGACCCGTCCGCATCTACACTTCATTTTACACAAGGAGCGGAATTAAGAAATCGACTCCAGATTTATTGCAGTTTTTTCTCACGATCAGGAGGTGGGAAGGAAAGAATGATCAAAGATGGCGGTGCCCAAAAGCAGCAGCTCTCAACTGGAGAGTCGAAGGAGTAGCTCGGACCCCACCTCGGGGGTCTCCGGGCCCACTGCGGGGCGCAGCGTCTTACCTGTTTTCTCTTTGATCTCACACAGGACGCTGAAGAGCGCGGGTTTCATTCTGTGACAGTTCAGGGCATGTTTCCTTAAAAAACAAATAGCAAAACACAAAGGTATTAGCATCACCTATGGAATAATATGGCGCCTTCCTTTAAGTTAGACCCAATATTTAATTCCGGGCCCCTATTTTGGAAGGCTCTTTTGAACCATCGCAAGTCAACCGAAACTCAAGTTGACTAGTTAGCGACAGCCGACAAGCTCCGGCGGCTAAAGCTCCAGCCCGCACGAAGCGCGACCCATCTGCCCGGCAGTCAGCAGTCTCGGCCACCGCGGGACGCGAACCTGCTCGGGGAGCCGCGATCCGGGGGCAGACGGCGGCGACCCGCGAGAGGCGACGGCGTGGAGGGGCTCCTGCGTCCGCCCTCCGCCGGGGGAGCGGGCGCTGCGCGGGCGGCCGGCCGGCTGCGGCCAGCGGGCGGTGACAGCTCGGCAAAGTTTGCGAGGCGGCCCTCCCTTCCCGAGAACTTGGCCGCCCGCGCCCGGACCCGCCGGGGAACCGCCCAGCGCCCAGCGCCCGGGCTGGGGCGGCCGCCCGCATGGCGAGGTCGTCCCGCGGCCAAGCGGAGCCGGGCGCTGGGACCCTGGGCCGAGGAGAAAGTTGCACTTCCCTCAAGTGCGGTCCGGGGCCCGCTCGCGGCGGCGTGCACCCGGGTCCGGGCGGGAGGTTTGAATCCGTGCGAGGGGGCCGGGCTGCCAGAGGGCCTGACTAGGGGGGCGGGTGAGAGACACCCACAAAATCCACGCGGCACGAAGTCCGTCCCGCGCCCCGAGAGCAACTTTGCCGACTCCCACCCGCGTCGAGGGGCGCCAGGGCAAGTCCCCCAGAGGCCCGGGCCGGCGGCCTGTTTTCGGAGAAAGTTCCCCGCCCCGGGCTGAGGACCCGGCCCGGGCGCCACCCCGGCCCCGACTGTGCCGCGGGCCCGGCTCCCGCACACACACAAAAGATGCTTAATGAGACGACACCAACTTTGCTTGCGCCTCGTCCAAGCTCTGGTCGGTGATGGTCATGATCTGGTGGAGGATGTCGCCGATGTCCTGCTTCCTGCCGTCGCCGTCCGCCCCTTCGTGGCCGTGCGGGGGAGGCGGCAGGGCCATGCCCCCCTGCACCGAGTGGCCCGCCAGGTTCACCCCGGCCAGAGTCTGCAGCATCCTGGATTGATCGTCCATCCCGCCGCGCGCGGGCGGGAGCGGGCGGCGGCGGCGGCCGAGGCGAAGGCTGAGGCGGCGGCGGCGGCGGCGGCGACGAGGGAGGAGAAGAAAGAGGGGGAGGGGGAGGGGGAGGCGGCCGCGCGCTCCCCGCCCGCGCGGGGAGGGGGCCGCCCGGCCGGCGGGGCCCGCGGCTGAGGCGGTGCGGACGGGCGCCGGGTCTGGCTTCCGCCGCCGCCGAGGCTGAGGAGAAGCGGCGGGCGGAAGCGCCGGGCTCCGCGTCGGTGGCGGAGGCGGAGGCAGCGGCGCCCGCTGCCCTCACGCGGCCGCCGCGCCGCCTCCTCGCCGCCGCGCGCCCCGCCGGTGGCCCCGCTCAACTTGCTCCTCAGCGCCAGCCGAGTTGCCGGGACGCCCGCCGCCCCCCGCGCTAGTCTGCGCACTCCCTTCCCTCGGCCGCCGCCGCCGCCGCCGCCGCCGCCGCCTCCGCCGCCTCGGCCGGGCGGGATCCGAGCCCCAGCGGCCCCGGGGGAGGGAGCGGCGGCGGCGGGCGGCGGCGCAGGAGGCCGGCGGGCGGGCCGAGGGGAGCGGAGGAGGAAAGTTTGGGAGCGGGCGGACTGGCGCTGCGGGTACGCGAAGCCCGATGGAGGGCCCTGGCGGGCAGTGCGCGGAGCGGACAGCAGATTGATGGGGCGGAAGAAGTCGCCGCCGCCACAGCCGGAGCCGCGCACCCTGCCAGCGGACCGGACTCGAAGGCCGCTCGGCTGAGGGATTGACAGGCTGCCAGTGCCACTCACTCACTGCGGCCCCAGCGCCCGGGGGGAGGGGCGGGGGCAAGCGGGAGGGCGGGGGAGTGCTCTGCACGCCCCGCCCCCGGGGGCGGTGCGCGCGCTCATTGGGCCTTGCGCCTCCCGCCGCTGTCGCTGGCACCGCCCCCGGGCTTCGGCCCGGCCCCTCTGGCCTCTGAGCCCCTGCGCCCGAGAGCGCGCCACCGGATCCTTAAGTCTCATCGCGTCCTCGCCACCCGGGATGGGCCGCCTCGGCCCGCAAACGTGCCCACACCTCGATTCCTGCTCCCTAGTGTTAGCAGTCATGGGTGCCAAGAGTTATGGACGGGACACGGGGCAACTCGCTCCAAGGCCAACCATGTGCTTCCCCGCAGCGCCGTGAGCTTCACGCCTCGGACAGCGCCTGGTACACTTTCCGGCTCTTCCGACGGGAGGTGGTATCCTCAGGGTACCCGGCCGCCCGTCCCAGGCCAATCGAATAGCGCTCGGATCCGAACGGGGCGGGACAGAGGCAAGAAAGGGCTGTCCCTATTGGAGCGTTCGAAAAGTCCTGGGCAGAGGCGGGGACGCAGCGCATGGGGGCCCCGCCCATCCCGCGATCACCATAGTAACCGAGAGGTCGCTGCTCAGAGTTGGCGCCAGCGCTCTGGCCTTGCGCTGTCCCTCAAGAGGTGACCAGGTAAGGTGGGAGCCCGTTGTCCCGCATGCTTCATGCCTGAGCTCAGTGGATATGAGTAACACACACTTTCCCTTGAAAGAGGAGCACATGAAAATGTGTCAGAGGGAAGTGGATCCGGGAGGAGGGAAAGGGCCTGACATCCAGGACTAATTAACAGTTTACAACCTTTTACACACTCTGCAATAATAATCCAGGGACCACTCCTTTCGCAGCGTTTGCTTTTAGCCGCCTCCATATAGACCAAAGCTGCAAATTGAGCTCTTTATTACAAAGATATGTTTATTTAAGGATAGACTGGATTCTGCTTATCAATTTACCCCACCACCATGAGTCATTTAATGTTGGTGACTCCAGCCACGGATTGTCATATATATAACACTTTTTCTTCCATTGTACTCTGCCTACAAACAACTAAATGCTCACATTATTTGGGGGTCTAGACTTACACCGCTTGTGGACACCTGAGCTTCCTCTTAACCTAATTTCCCAAACAGAGCTTCAACGTATTTTCCCCATTTAAGATCCATGGAGCTCACCCTAGATGGGCCCTTTGGTTAGGTGATTCTGAAAAGTCCTCTTGTTCCTTCCCCAAACTCAGTAAGCTGTCTTACCTGAAACCAAAAATAGGGTTATGAGATATGAAAAATTGTTCTTACTCTGCAGGGTTTAATGTAGGACAAGCAGTTCTTTACATGCCAGATGGATTCTTGGAATGAAGCAGGCTACTCGGTTCCAGGTTCTTTCCTTCATGTGTTGTGTGTACTTTTAAATACTCCCCACTGCAAAGCTAATAGCTAACCTTACAGTAAGGCAAGCTAAAATCTTTACAAACTGCACAGCTGCTGGAGAGGGAGTTCCAAACAATCCCTGCTTCTTACTTCTGAAGAAGCCCCTTTATGTCCATTAATATTCCCGGCTCTTCTGTAACCCATATATGTGTCAAGTTTCCGATTCTTCTTTTAAGCCCCCATTATGGGTTACTCATAGTCATCATTGATTTGGACTTCCTTTTTATTCTTAACTTGTTTTTCAAAAGCTGTCACCAAATCTTCATATATTTTTGCATAAAGGAGCAAGAGCAAGCAGCCAGTCTTTCATAATTGCCAACGCTGAAGATGTAAAACCACGGAATTCTATCTGAAAGATGTCTGAAGCTCTAAATTTCTTCCAGCTCTAAAATTCAATGATCCTGTGACTCACTATCAGACCTCCTCCCTGCCCTCATTCTAGGCTCATAATCTTGACTAATCAGTTATGAGGATGAGCCTAATTAGCAATGGGGATTTATGGTTATTTCTAGCCCACTTCAAACAATGAGTTATGTAAGCAAAGCAACATATATAAAAATGTAAATAAAATTAAAGAAACACTTAAGCAAATAAAGGCAAATGGGATGTATGGGCTATGTAAACAAACGGGAACATAAAAACATAAATCAGAATTAAGAAAACAGTTAAGCAAATGCCACCAATTAGGAATAAAACAACTTGTTAAATGTCTAACACCCGCAGCTATTTTATGGTGCACACCTCTAAACCCATGGTCATTCAGTGATGTGGAAACGTGATACCATAATTCTGCATTAAGTGATTGGATTAGATTGACCTTCTGCTTGGGAGGCTTCTCTTTTGTTATTGTCAATATGAGTTGCAGTAAAAGCCAGAGGGTCCTAGCAAGGATTCCCTCACAGGCTCATTGACAACTGCCATTGATTTAAAGCATAAATTCTTTTAGATTGGTTTCCAAGCCCCAATAAACAGTGTCAACTAATTGCACATGCTCCAAGATGTCCTGTGCTTTTGCCAGTTTCTCAGGATGTTGCCTTGTCTCACTCAGCAATCTGAGTCGCATTGTTGGTGCCTTCACAGATAATAGAATAGAACCTCCCTAAGTACCTAAATCCACCTTTGCTGTTTCTAAGGCAGTGATTATTAAAAAGTCAAAGGAAATGGAATTTACTTTTGGTGAGTGTACATTCATGTAAAGTGAACAGTGACAAAGTGGTGACAACCAAGTAGGGGCTCTGTCCTATCCATCCCTTTCCATGAGCTTGGTTTATATTAATGGCACCACTGCCTATATCAATATGGTGATCATCACAGCAGATGCCATTATCCTGTACTCTCTCAGAGTAGGATACTGTGCTCTGTGTTCTTACTCCATCTTATTTCAATCTCACAACAGCCCTACCTAGGTGAGATTATTAAATATAAGGAAGCAGACTGAAAGACGGTAAGGAACTTACACAAGACCACCAAGCCAGTAAGTACTGGACCTGGGATTCAAATCTTGATCTGTGTGGCTGCAAAGTCTGCCCTATGAAACACTGCAAAAGAAGTCATTTAATCAAGATTACTAAGTAAAAGTCACAAGGTTTCACAGGTGAACTGTAAATTAATGAAAGTAACCAAGTACTTAATAAAAAGAGGATAAACAACTCTCTGAGGGATTAGAGGAATCTGGGTCTCATGGCAGCAGAACAGGGAAATGAAGAACAAAGCCCAGCCAGACCATCCTTCATGGCCATCTAGGACCACACCTCTCTGAAGCTTTCCTGCCATGCCTGCCTTCATTGATCTTCATCTGCTGTAAATTCTCTCCAAATATATTGCCTGTGATATTGTAATTTACCACCATACTAGATAGACCCATGTTGTTTGCGTTCAATTCACCTGTTAGTTTTCTCATCTAGTTCGTATGCATGTTAAGGACAAAGTATATATTTTGAGATGGACTGTCACATGACTGATTTGGCTTTAAAAAAAAACAAACCTCAGATATCTAAGAAGTTGTCACTTTGGCGAAATTGACTAAATACTTATTCCCAAACATATCATTGCTCCATCACTTTGGGAATGACTCTTTAAAAGTGGCCTTTACAGTTGGTAGTACATGTGACATGTGACAAATCTTCATCTTCTGAAGATGTATTCGATTGAGCAACCAAAGGATCAGTGAGATAACAGTGCACCCTCCTACTCTGAGGTCCTTAAAAGAGAATATTTATTGGAATACATAACTTCTGGAAGGTTTGATAGAAAGCCCCATCTTTAACATCCTTTCATTCCTCATAGCACCTAGTACAGTGCAGTCTCATACATAGTAGGCACTTGGGGCCAACACTGTCTGTTGCTGTCATTCACTGTCCCACCTCCTTCCATGCTGATAGAACCCTGATTATTCTGATGGCAATGTGCTCAGTCTCAGTGACGGTCTAAGCTGAGTATAAGCATCCTGTCTCCTGCCTTCTGAGCCTGTTCAAGGGATGGATTAGTTTCCTGATTTAAAGAAAAAGGACAGACATAGCTCTTTTTCCTTCTGCCTCTTTCCATCTTTGAATGTAGTTCTGATTCTGGAGTGGTAGCAGCAGCCATCTTGTGATAATGAGGTGACAATACGAGAATAAAAATCCACATGGTTTGGTGGTTTATCTCTGTGGTCTTCCTCCCCAAAACCCATAATCCCAATCTAATCATGAGAAAAACATTAAATTCCAGTTGAGGGACATTCTACAAAATACCCAACTAGTACTCCTCAAAACTTTGAAGGTCATCAAAAACAAGGAATATCGGGGCTTCCCTGGTGACTCAGTGGTTGAGAGTCCGCCTGCCGATGCAGGGGACACGCGTTCATGCCCCGGTTCTGGGAAGATCCCACATGCCGTGGAGCAGCTGGGCCCGTGAGCCATGGCCGCTGAGTCTGCGCGTCCGGAGCTTGTGCTCCGCAACGGGAGAGGCCACAACAGTGAGAGGCCCACGTACCGCCAAAAAAAAAAAAAAAAAAAGGAATATCTGAAAAACTGTGACAACCAAGAAAAGTCTAGGGAGATATGACAACCAAGAAGAGTCTAAGGAGATATGACAACTAAATGTAAAATGATATCCCAGATTGGTTTCTGGAACAGGAAAAGGACATTAGGGAAAACTAAAGAAATCTGAATAAACTATGGACTTTTGTTAATAATAATGTAACACTACTGGTTCATTAATTGTACATTCAACAAATGTGCCATATTAGTATAAGATGTTAATAATAGGGGAAACCATGTGGGAGGTATTGGAGAACCTCTGTACTATTTTATCATTTTTCTGTAAATATTCTAAAATAAAACATTGATCAAAAATAAACATAGTTAAGTGTTGCAGAGAGATAGGGAGAGCCTAGGTGCCTGGAGACATCACTGAACATCTGAACAAAACCAACATTGCTTACTCCTGGGTTTCTAGTTATGTAAGAAAATTTAATTCCTATTTTAAAATTCCTATTGGTTGGGTTTTCTGTTACTTCCAGCAAAGCTATTCTAGCACTATAAATATATAAAGGATGGATGGATGGAAGAATAGCCTCACACAGTGCCTGGTATATAGTATGAGCTCCTACAGGTTGGAAGATGTTATATATAATAAAAAAATTTATCTGATCTTGTCCTAGGTTCCTGGAGATAACTTCTAAAACCTTTGGAATTTGCCAAGAGACAGGAGTGTCTTTGTTATTCGTGAGCCCCTGGATCACACCTGAGTTTATGCTAACAGGAACACTCAGGATTAGGGGCTGATCACCAGGAAGACCAACTGTGTAGTGAGAGGGTAGGGTTTGAGCCAGCTCATCCTCCCTGGCAGGGAAGGGAGCTGGAGATGGAGTTCCGTCATGTGGCCAATGAATCAATCAATCATGCCTATGTAATGAAGCCCTAATAAAAACTCTAGATACCAAAGCTCAGTGGAGCTTCCTGGTTGGTGAACACATTGGTATGCCTGGAAGGTAATGTGCCCTGATGCTATGGGGAGAGAGCTTGGGAGCTCTGCATTCAGGACCTTGACCTATGTGTCTCTTCATTTGACTGGTCCTGCTTTATATGCTTTATAATAAAACTGTAATCATAAGTATAGTGCTTTTCAGAGTTCTCTGTCATTCTAGTGAATTATTGAACCTGAGGGAGTCATGGGAACACCCACATTTGTAGCTAGTTGGTCAGAAGTACAGGTGGGGACTTCCCTGGTGGTGCAGTGGTTGAGAATCCGCCTGCCAATGCAGGGGACAAGGATTTGAGCCCTGATGCGGGAAGATCCCACATGCCGTGGAGCAACTAAGGCTGTGTGCCACAACTACTGATCCTGCACTCTAGAGCCCGCGAGCCACAACTACTGAGCCCTCGTGCCACAACTACTGAAGCTCGTGCGCCTAGAGCCCATGCTCCACAACAAGAGAAGACACCCCAATGAGAAGCCCACACACAGCAATGAAGAGTAGCCCCCGCTTGCCATAACTAGAGAAAGCCCATGCCCAGCAACGAAAACCCAACCCAGCCCAAAAATATAAATAAGTAAATAAATTTATATAAAAAAAAAAAAGAAGTACAGGTGGTCTGGGGAGCCTTGACTTGTGGCTGGCATCTGAAGTGAGGGCAGCCTTATTGGTCTCTGGATTAGTTATCTATTGCTGTGTAATAAATTACCCCAAAACTTGTCCGCTCAAAACAGCAAACATTTATTATCTCAAAGTTTCTGTGTGTTAGGAATTTGGATGCAACTTAGCTGGGTGCCTCTGTCTTAGAATCTCTCACAAGGCTGCAATCAAGGTGACAGCCAGGGCTGCAGAAAACTCATAGCTCACTAGGGGGAGGATCCACTTCCCAGCTTACTCGCATGGCTGTTGGCAGGCTTCAGGTGCTCAAAGACTGCTGGCTGGAGACATCAGTTCCTTGATCTGTGGACCTCTCCATAGGACAGCTCACAACATGGTAGCTGGCTTCCAAAAGGGTGAGGAAGCCAGAGAGCAAGAGAGGGCAGGCAAGAGGAAGTCGGTCTTCTTGTAACCTAATCTCATAAGTGACATCCTAACACTTTTGCTGTGTTCTCTTTATTAGAAGCAAGTCACTAGATCTAACCCACACTCCAGGGGAGAGGATCACACAGAACATGACTATCAGGAGATAAGGGTCACTGGGAGCTGCTATGGACTGAATATTTGTGTCCCCCTCCAAATTAATATATTGAAGCCATAACCCATAATGTGATAGCATTAGGAGGTGAGGCCTTTGGAAGGTAATCAGATTTAGATGAGGTCATGAAGGTGGAGATTCCATGATGGGATTAATGCCCTTATAAGAAAAGGACCCCAGAACTTCCTCTCTCTGCCATGTGAGAATACAGAGAGAAGGCAGTCATCTGCAAGCCAGGTAGAGGACTCTTAGCAGAGCCCCACCATACTGGCATCTCTCAGATTTCCGCAGCCTCCAGAACTGTGAGAAATAAATGCCTGTGGTTTAAACCACCCAGTCGGTGGTATTTTGTTATAGCAGCCCAACCTGACCAAGAGAGGCATCATTTTGAAGGCAGCCCGACACATCCTCCGAATTTAATTCTCAATGCCAAATCAAATCATGGCACGATCCTTGCCCTCTCTCACTTATATTCCATTGGATCTACCTCTGTGGTGCGCTTCTTAGGCAGGCCTTCAAGGCCCTAAATAAGCTGTCCCAGTTCTATCTCTCCAGCCTTATTTCCCATTATTCCTTTCCATACACTGGGTGCATTAATCAGTCCTAATGCCCACACTTTGGGGGCTCTTCCTTTTCCTCATGCTCTTCCCTTCAGTGAGAATACATACCCAAATCTAACCCATCTTCAATAATGCTGTCTAACCTGTTTCACCTACAGAATCTCTACTGAGCCTCAAAATAACTCTAAGAATTTAAGACAAGTAATATTAACCCCATGTTATAGATAAGGCTCAGAAAATAACAGCTACTGATACTTACTGAGCACTTAGTTTGTGTCAGGCACGGTGCTAATGGTTTCCCGTACTTGATCTAGTTAAACCTTCGTGACAACCCTATGAGTTGGGCATTGACCTCCCTATTCATAGTTGGAGAAACTGAGACCTAAAGATGTCAAATTACTTGACCAAGGCCATGTGGCTGATAAATAAAGTATGATTCAAACAAGCCTTCTGGCTCAGCATCCTTGTAAATAACCCCTACGCTACACTGCCTATAGAGGGGTTATGTCACCTGTCCTAAGGTCATGCCATTGCTAAGTGACAGCCTGGAATTGGGAGTGGAGACTTCTGACCATTTCCACCACACATGTTGCCTCCCTCCTCTAGTGTCACCACTAGAAAGCCTTTTTAAGCCCCCAAAAGGAAGTAAATCCTTCCTTTTTGTCTCCAGTGTCACTCGAGTTCTTATAAATGTGTACCTTTTTTAAAAAATTGTGCTTAAATATACATAACATCATTTTAACCTTTTTTTTTTTTTTTTTTTTTTTTTTTTGTGGTGCTCAGGCCTCTCACTGTTGTGGTCTCCTCCGTCGCGGAGCACAGGCTCCGGACGCGCAGGCTCAGCGGCCATGGCTCACGGGCCCAGCCGCTCCGCGGCACGTGGGATCCTCCCAGACCGGGGCACGAACCCGAGCCCCCCGCATCGGCAGGCGAACCCCCAACCACTGCGCCACCAGGGAAGCCCATTTTAACCATTTTTAAGTCTTTAGTTCAGCCAGTAGCATTAAGCACATTCACACTGGTGTGCAACAATCCACAGAAATTTTTTCCATCTTTCAAAACTGAAACTCTGTTCCCATTAAACACAACCCCTGGCAACCACTGTTCTATTTTCTGTCTCTATGAATTTGCACCAGGTACCTCCTGTAAGTGGAATCATTAGCCTTTTGTGACTGGCTTATTTCACTTAGCATAATGTCTTCAAGGTTCATCCATGCTGTAGTGTTTCCCGTAGTTTCCTTCCTTTTTAAGGCTGAATAATATTCCATCATATGTAGGTATCACATTTTGTTTATTCATTCATCTGTCAATATACACTTGGGTTTTTTTTCACATTTTAGCTATTGTGAATAATGCTTCTATGAACATGGCTGATCAAGTGTTTGAGTTCTCACTTTCATTTCTTTCTAGTATATACCCAGAAGTGGAATTGCTGGATCATATGGTAATTCTATTTAAAACTTTTTTCAGGAACTGCCTTACTGTTTTCCATACAGGCTGTACCATTTTATGTTCCCACCAACAGTGTATAACAGTAGATATGTACCTTTTAATATAGCCTCTAGGAATATATCTTATATACTCTACTCCTTGAAAAAAAGGTCTTTTGACATTCAATACCTGAACAATACCTGGCATCTAATTGATATTAGAAAATATTTTGTTAAAGAAATGAAAATAGGGAATCACAAAATCACTATCTTGAAACAAAGGAATCTGCTTTTGTTTGAAACATACTAAAAATTTCAGCCAAGATCCAAATAGTTGCTGAGCAGTGTGCCTAGAGAGATTTTTTTTTTTTTTTTTTTGTGGTATGCGGGCCTCTCACTGTTGTGGCCTCTTCCGTTGCGGAGCACAGGCTCTGGATGCGCAGGCTCAGCGGCCATGGCTCACGGGCCTAGCCGCTCCGTGGCATGTGGGATCTTCCCGGACCGGGGCAGGAACCCGTGTCCCCTGCATCGGCAGACGGGCTCTCAACCACTGCGCCACCAGGTAAGCCCCGCTAGAGAGATTTTTTTAGAGCTGATGCATAAATCCAGAGTTTCATTTCTTAAAAACAAGTGGTCCCACAGTATATTTCTTTTTCTCTCACCAGCTTCTTGTCAAGACTTTGTTCATCTCCTAGTCCCATTTCTTTTCTAGGCTTACAATAAAACTGATTTAAAGTAAAAGTTTCTTTAAGAATTATGCTACAGGGGCTGCCCTGGTGGCGCAATGGTTGAGAGTCCGCCTGCCGATGCAGGGGACACAGGTTCGTACCCCGGTCCGGGAAGATCCCACATGCCGCGGAGCGGCTGGGCCCATGAGCCATGGCCGCTGAGCCTGCGCATCCAGAGCCTGTGCTCTGCAACGGGAGAGGCCACAACAGTGAGAGGCCTGCGTGCTGAGAAAAAAAAAAAAAAAGAATTATGCTACAATATGCTGATCTGAAAATAAATTTTCTAAATTTTTTTTTTACCCATAAGGGGGCCATCAAAGATTTCTTGGTGATATTATTTCCTAAGAACTTACACACAGGTTATAAACTTCCTTCTGTCAAAAGCGACTAGATGATACTTTTGATTATCTTCCATTTTGAATTTCTAAGTCAGATTTTAATGCAGAAAATATTAAAATGGACTCAAAAGGCCTTTTATTTTATTATTATAATTAATAACTGTTATAGGAGAAAGTACTATTGAAGTGTATACTTAAGATTTTATTTTTTAGGAACAATCGCATAGGATATTTTCCTTGTATTATTTCCCTTATAATATTCTTCCTATTATGTTACTACTCATTAACACAATAAGGTGGAAAGAGGAGAGGAGATGAATTAAGTAAGTGATGCTTTACAAAACCGTAAGATGGTTAGGCAAAGCGGTTTGATATTTGCCTAAAAGTAAATTTTCTACACCCTGGGAATTTTGGTCATCTGTGATTATTCAGGGCTGTAAAATCATGTCATATAGATAGTTGCCCAGCACAAGACCCCACTTCCTCTGGAACCTCACGTCTACCCCCATGAGTCCCCATAACTACGTTTCCTACCCCAGGGCCCGACTCTCCTAGCCTTAGCTCATCAGACCAAGGATGAGCCCTTGACCACAGCTAAACCCAAGAGTCTCTTTTCTAAGGACTTGCCATTGCATCTGGAAGACACTGACTTGTTTGCTGGCTATTTGAATCGAGGACATGTACCCCCAGACCTCTGAGTCAGTCATGTTTAGTCAATGGCACAGGGAGCAGCGGAAAAAGCCACTTATAAACAGAACAGTCACAGAAAGAAGAAACAGTGCAGCCTGGAAAGGGGTAGGGGTTGGGGACATGGTAGACAAGGAGCTGGACAGCTCCCAGTGTCCTGAAGGCTTTCCAGTTTCTGGTTCTCATGGTGTCGGGGAGTCATTCAAGAGCCCCACAGTCTTAACTGAGCCACCACAACCTGGTTCCCAGAAGATGACTTAATTTTGAATCATGTGTAATTCAAGTCAGGAGTTAGGGAAGTGGGTTAAGCTCGAGTCTGAAGCTGATAGGGTATGATCAGGGGGTCCTGGGGAATCTGGCTAAGAAGAACTGGGGAAAAGCAGAAGCAGAGACACTGGTGAGGGAGCTGAAGTTTTGAGGGGTGGGTGACAAATTCAGTTGTACACATACAGAGCCTGTGGAGCCTGCAGAATGACAAAGGGACAATGTCCAGTGGGCAGTTGTGGGTCTAAGGCTCAGGAGAGATGTCTGCACTAGAAAGAGAGATTTAGGGATTCTTAACATCTTGATGGTATTAGCAGTCATGACAGTGAATGAGATCACACGGAGAGAGTGTGAGAAGTGAGAAAAATGAGGATCTTTGACAGAGCAGCAATAATTTAGGGACAGATGGAGAAAAAAGGAGCCACTATGGGGTGAGAGAAAGACTGGGAAAGCACAGCAGCACAGAAACCAAGGGCGTTTTAAGACAGAGAGAGAGGTCAACAGTACAACTGAGTTCCGGTCTAAGAGGCATCCACTGAATATAATGACCTGGTGAGGATAGCGCACAGGTGAAAATGCTTTAGAGGAGTTGGGGGGGTGGCAGATGTTCGATGGAGTCAACAAAGGAAGGACTGCAGACTGGAAGTTGACAGCTCTTTGGAGAAATTCACCTGTCAAGCAGAGGAGAGCGAGAGGGCAGGAACTGGAAGGCAATGTGGGGTTGAGGACTTGTAGGGGATCTGAAAGAGATGTAAGAATGTTTAAATGCCTCATAGGTGGGAGCTTGTAGTAGGAGAAATGGAGAGGTGGACCCCTGATGAATGAAGTTCTGAGAAAGTAAAGAGGATGGGATCCATGCCCAGGATGATACTGCCCTCAGTACCCATTCCTATGGGAGAGAGGGGAAGAAAGCAGAAGGGACCAGAGAGGGAAGTTGAACTTCAGTGTAGAACCAATGACAGCCTCAGCCAACCCCACTGGGACCTTTGGAACTAGAATGAGCCTTTGGAGTTGTCTAGAGCTGGACCCAGAGGGGTGGGCCTTTGCACTCGTGCATCCGTCAGTCATAGGATGTCAGCTGCCCTGCCAGGGAAGGGCATGACCTTGGGCAAGGTGGCTCTCTGCAGCTGAGGGAATCGCTAAATGGCCTGACAGCTGAGGACTGCCTCTGGAAGGCGTTGCCAGCAACCACGGCAACAAGCCCTCCAGTGAAGGGGGATCCAGGCAGCACAACACAGGGTCCCCCATATTCCTTTACCAAAAATAATGAAGTTTAAGCTCCTTGGCCCCATGTTCAACTCCCACCGTCGTCTGGTCTCTGCCCACCGCTCCAGGCTTATCTCCTACCTTATCGTATAGCCCAGCTCCTCACTCTTTGATCCCTCTGTGTGTTTTCACCCCTCGGTCTAAAATGATTCTGATGTTATCCTATTCCTTCTTCAAAATCCATCTCAGATGTCGCTTTCCTGGGAAGTCTTCCCTGATTCTCCCAGATAAGAGTAGTAAATCTCTCCCTTGCCTCTCCTACTTTGTATATATTTCTATTTTTGCACTTAATTACCCCATGTTGTGAGTCCTCTCTCTCCCTGACTAGGCTGTGTGCTCTCTGAGTTCAGGGACACTATGTGAATGATCTCGATGTCTCCAGCCCTATGTGCTGGGCATAGAGGAAGAACTGAATTACCATTAGTTAAATGACTATGTGAATGAATTTATGAATAGATGAATGAACTAACAAGTTGGCAGAGTTTGGGTTCAGTGGGCTGACGAGTCTGATGGCTGGTGCCGAGGAGGGTTAGCAGGCATCTGAACCATCATGTCCAATGGGCACAGTGGGGCCCTGGTACAACCCATCGTGTGCTGAGCTAAGGAGTCCTCTCTGGTGGGTGGGGGCAATAGGATTTGTGGGAAGCAGTGATCTGCAAAGGGAGGCAGCATTATCATTCCGATGAGGAAGGAGAAGCAAGAAGGAAAGCGGCGGGGAGATATTCTATCTCAGTGGAAGTAAGACTTCAACTATTGGCCAGGAGTACACAGATGGGTTTCAGCCATGTAGCGCCCTAGAGTAGTCCAGGGCTGACAGTGTGGGACCCAGGTCAGAGCCTTGGGCTAAAGGTATCATCTGGTACCAGTGAGTTTGGGGAGGGGAGATGACAGCAGGAGTACAGGTAGGTCCAGGGCTCCCCAAGGCCTACTGCGTGCTGGGCTCAAGGAGAAGACAAATTCTAGATTCATCAGGTCCTGTTGGGTCCGAGCCTGGGTACTTCTGAGCATGCTGGGGGTGGGGTTTCATTACACAGGCTGGCAGGTCCTTCCCTCTACACTTCCCTTCTCAAATACTTGTTGCCTTCAAGCATTTTCTTATTTAATCCTCACAGGACTCTTTAACATCATTACTTATTTTGTATTTTAAAAAACACTGTTATAGAACTGACCAGGTGCCAGGCAGTCTTCTTAGCAGTTTACAAATATCAATGCATTTGATGTTCATAACAGCCCTGTGAGGTCGATAGGTACTCTTATCCTGTTTTACAGTTGAAAATGGAGGCACAGGGATTGAGGTTACATAGCTAGTAGGTAAATGATTGTTTGCATTTTACGTGACACAGGGGCTTATTCATTCATTCATCAAGTGGTTATCGATTGCTTCCCTTGGACAAGGCCCTGTGCTAGGCTGTAGTGTACAGTGCCAAGTAAGGCAGGGCAAGTCCCAGCTTTTAAGATGCTCACAGTGTTGGGTCCTGAGTTCCATCCCACTAAGGCTTGTTGGTTGCAGGTGTTCTCCAGGGATGCTTCCTGCTAATCTGCCTAGAAATTCTTCATTTTTAAGCCACCTGAAGGGTAGCAATATCATCCTTGAGGCCTCTCATCTGCTTCTCTGGCAAGTACTTGGCTTATCTCTACCCAACTGGCTCTAGTAGGATGAAAGCAGAACCCCGTCCCTGAAATTGAGTGGCATACTTGGATTCCAGCCCTATCTTCCAGCCTCTGTCCATACTGTCTTCTCCACCCAGAACGCCGTCTCCAACAATTCATCTTTGCCAACAACTTTGACGATAGCAGCTCCCAGCACAGCTTCTTTGACGGCCCCCAGCCCCACTATGATAACACATTTAGTGAATGCTTATGGAGGACATCATCTCATTTAATTCTCACAACAATCCTGTGAGAAAGATTTTGTCATGTCCATATTATAAATAAGAAAACCTAAAGCTCCACAAAATCAAAGAACTTATCCCAAGGTCACCCAGCTAGTAAGTAGCAGAGCTGAGATTTGAACTCATGTCTGTCTGACTCTAAAGACCAAGCCAGGTTTTTTCTCTTTTCCATTCTATTTTACTGCATTAGAAATTTATTTCCTTCACATATACAGAGTATAAAACCTATCTTCACAGTGAATTATGCCTCTCTGCTCTCATTTTTCTCACACAAAAATTGATGGCCACTTCCTGAAAAAAACTGAAATAAATCCAGAGGCCCACACCCTTAACCAGGGCTCCACACTGCTGGTACTTAAGCTTTTGTTTCTGGAATCCTTGGGTATTGAACATATATTCCACAATTATGCAGTTGCTTACGGTCTTCGGTTGTTTCATGTGGGAATTTCCTGTTTGCTCAGCTTGATTTTTATCCCCTGTGATGCACACAGTAAATGCATAATAAATGTTTGTTGAATGAATGGATTTTACATGTCTCTTGCTGAAATATACGCAGCTCTGTTTGATTCACTAGAGTGACATACCGGAACAAGAAATAATTTTTCTTAATGTGTCCCTTATAAATTGAACCCGACCATATTTGATTAATTTCACATCATGCATTTTTATTGCACCAATCACTCTGGTATCAGGTCATATTTATTTTAAAAACAGATTCACAAAGGGTGCAGGGCTGGAGTGACAGTGTAAATATGTTAATAATAAAAATAATACTAAAGATATTTTACTGGAAACTCTCGCATGCTAATGATGAGTAAGTGCATTCTATGGAAATATGTTTGATTTACAAGGCAATTAATTTCAAAAAGATTCAGATCCTATACCATACCTTGTATACTTAGATAATGAAAACTAAAAATGAATATGCAGGCCATAAAGTCAGAGGAACAAAAATCACCTTAAAGACCTTAAGCATTTCAGTTAGAACAATAGCCCAATTCCTGAAAATTGTGCCATTGTTGGATCAAACGCATCCAGATTAGGAAGCTCCTGGGTAGCTACGGTGATTTTGCACTGTGCAGAGCACGCGTGCACCCTGTACAGCCCTCACGATGCAAAACACCACATATTATCCAGTGACCGAAGAGCCCTGGCACCTTCAATCATGCAACGAAAGGCTTTGGGGGTTTCTTGTTCAGGAGGAAGCAAAGTCTTTCTTGTCAACTGGTACTGTGGGATGTGTGAGTGTTTCCCTAGTTAGGTATTTGGCCCAGTCTTAAGATCCAGCTAAAAAGGAAATGTATTCTCACACCCTATTCAAACTGCAAGAAATAAAAAATGTGCTTCATTTGGTATTTCATCACTCATCTCAGTTGTTCTAAGAAAGCGTGCATTCTTATGCACACATTGGGGAAAGATGCCCATTTGTGTAATAGGATTTATAAAGTTGACTCTGCCCGCTTTGCATCCGAGAGGGGAAGAAGCAGATGCTGCCGAGCGATCATGCACCACGGGGATCTTCACGTCAGGGCAAAATGGTTGCGATTTTCCCTCATCTACTGAGGACAGATCTGCCGTGATGCAGCAGACACCAGACTTGTGGCTAGAACTATTTGGCTCATTAAACAAATTTTATGTGTAACTTTGGTAACGAAAAAATAAAATAAAGTAAAAATTTAATTACAAAAGAAGAATATGCTGGCTTGAGATAGTGCATTTTCACATTTCTCTAACAGTAATATTTCATCTTAAAAGAAATGTTATGGAGTAAATTATCACAATTTTCACTGAACACACACACACATACACACACAACAACAACAACCCAAAACAAATAGAAAGGGAGTAAACTGGGCCTTTAAAAAATCTCACAACCTAGTAGCCAAATTATATCCTGAGGACCAGAATCAGGGAGAAGAAAGTAATAGAAAATACAATATAAGAGCTTTTTTTTATAAGACTTTTGGTCTTATTTTATTTTTAATCTCTGTGCACAATTACTTTGAGAAAAATAAAATTTTAATTTAGAAATAAAACAATACAGTAGTCTACATTAAGTGAGAAAAATTGAAACAAAATAAAATATAGCATAGGAAAACTTGTTGATAAGGCTTAAATGTTTTGTGGTTTAGCATCAACCCCTTCCAGTTAGAAACCATCTTACTATCTGGGTATTCTTTTAAGGGCCTGAAAAAGGGTAGGGGGAAGATGACTATTTCTACTCAGGAAAGTCTGTGTTTCCAGGGGATGTTTAACATGCAGTGATTAGCACAACTTCTGTTTAACCTTCTCTCCTACCTGATCTTCACAAGGTCTTCCTATGAGACAGATAGGTGTATTGTAGTTGAGGTGACGCTTTCAGCACACCTGAGTTTAAATATCTGCTTTGCACGTGATCTGGAACAATTTACTTCTCTAAGCCTCAGTTCTGCACCTCTGAAGTAGGTACAATTATAGTAGCTACTGCTTAGGGTCAGTGTTAGCATTAAAGGAGATGGTGCATGCAAAAAAAAAAAAAAAAAAGTAAGTATTCCATAAATGTGAGGAGGAAATTCTAAGCCAAGTTTTAAATTCTTATTCTGTTTTTGTAGCATGCTGTACGCAGCAAATCCAAACCACACTATTTTCTTGGTGATAATGAAGTTCTGATTCTTTATTTCCCTTCTCCCTTCCAGAGTGTCCTCCGCAGGCATTGTTTCCCTTTGTCCTCTAAGCAGAACGCTTCTTCCATGCTGCCTTCTGGCTCCTGAAAGGTAATTTGCAATGGCCAGCACGAGCAATGTTTTACCCAGAATTGATAACGTGGAAAAAGTCACACCCAATGTGTTCATGCTTTTTTAGTTTTTAATGACTTGCCAGTTAAGAGAATCAACTTGCTTTTCCGTGATGTGGGCAGAGCATTAAACGGAATTGTCCTTAGGTTTGTCACAGCTGAGTTGTCTGACTCCCCTACTTCCATCCCCATCAGGAAGGAGGGGTAGGCCAGGCTGGGGTGAGTCCCAAGCGGCTGTGGTGGGGCTCTGGCTAAGGCTAGGGTTTTGTTTCGTTTTTGCGGTACTCGGGCCTCTCACTGTTGTGGCCTCTCCCGTTGAGGAGCACAGGCTCCGGGTGCGCAGGCCCAGCGGCCGTGGCTCACGGGCCCAGCCGCTCCGCGGCATGTGGGATCTTCCCTGACCGGGGCACGAACCCGTGTCCCCTGCATCGGCAGGCGGACTCTCAACCACTGCGCCACCAGGGAAGCCCTAAAGCAACATTTTTGTACTGAGATTTTGGCAAAGAACTGGGAAATACAAAGATGAATAATTTACAGCCCTACCCCCTTATTTCCTAGAACCTCCTTCTCCAGTATAATCTCCAGATTTTGCTGGGAATTATAGTCTCTTCAGTGTTTGGACAGAACAGTTTCTCCCAGGTGAAGCAGGTTCTGAGACTTCCCCCTGGACTACCATCAATACCCCTCATCATCAATACCCCTGTGATGTAAAATCAGAAATTAGTTCTTAGGCTATTTCATAAAGCCAGACAAGGGGCTCAGATTCAAGTACCACAGGGCCAGGAAGATCCTGCAAATGAGTGCAGCGAGCTACAGTCCAAGTGTCTTGATGGATGGTGGCTGATGCCTGGCCTGCATCACGGCCACCCCCCAGCAGGAGGACAGCCACTACTCACCTGATTGTTGACAAGTAGGCTGTGGACCCAACGTTGCCACATCTTTTCAATTTTTCAAGGGAAGAAGAAAAGCCCTCAGCAGGCCAAGACGGTGGGGGCTGGTTTCAGCCTTCAGGCTGCCTGTTTTTTTGTTTTGTTTTGTCTTTTTAATTCTGAGCTGACATTTGTTCATGACTGTTGTAGGCACTGTTTTTGCTCAAAGTCATTTGGGTGACAGTATTCACACATTCAACAGTTACTTCATTTTTTAAAAAATATGTATTTATTTAAGTGTTTTATTTATTTATTTTGGCTGCACCAGGTCTTAGTTGCAGCACGCGGGATCTTCACTGCGGCATGCGGACTTCTTAGTTGCGGCATGCATGCGGGATCTAGTTCCCCAACCAGGGATGGAACCCAGAGCCCTTGCATTGAGAGTGCGGAGCCTTACCCACTGGACCACCAGGGAAGTCCCAACAACCACTTCGTTTAATTTTCATTCAGGAAATACTGAACACACATTACAATTTTTCTGGACCATCGATGCAGAGATAATTATTCTAACTAAGGTCACCCAACATGTGTGAAGGAGCATGTTAGCCTAGGACAGATTATCAAGGGTAATCCTTATCTACTGTAATACAAATTTATAATGAGCATCTACTATTTTGTTCCTCCTCTTCCAGCCATCAGGGATGCTATGATGACTGAAATATGTCTCTGCCTCAGGTTGCTTCTAGTTTAGTAAATCATCCCCTCATGAGGTAGGTGAGGTGGGAAGATGATGGAGTAACAGGAAGGATTTAAAAGAACACTATTTGGGGACCCAGACATCTTCTTAGAGTGATTCCATCAAGATATCTTCTTTTGCTTTCCTGGCTTGTATAAATTCCAGCAGAGGTCACATGCACGTGTGGGAGCTTAATAAATGCTCTTTGAAAGTGACGATAATGAATTGTGATATGGAAAATCAGAAACCACTCTCTAGGAGTGTGGCTCAGGGTGTGGAATACTTTAGAAGGAGTCCCTGTGAGAAAAGGCTAAAAGAAGTGGGGTTACTAATACCGTATCATGGAGAAGAGAAGGTTAAGGAGAATTTAATAGCCGTCTTCAAACATCTAAAGGGATATTGCTCATGTGTTTTAAAGATCAGTTCTTGTCTACTAAGGACAGGACGTCAGGGAATTATTGTAAACGGGAGCAGGAAGGGCTTAGATTAGATATCAATGGGGGGGAAGAAAAAAAATCCAGCTGAAAGGATTGTGAGATGCTAGACAGCAACATGATTTAGGGAAATGACATGGTTGTTTTAGGAACGGTGGCTGCTGATTATTAGGGGAATTATAGATCTTGGGGCCTCCAAGTCAGCCAGTTGCTAGTTGTATGATCTAGAGCCAGTGACTTCACTTTTTTGAGGCTCAGTTTCCTCATTTGTTAAATGGGCATAAGAACAGTATCTATTTATTGGACTGTTGTGAGGATTCAATTACATTGTCTCTAAAGCCGTTAGGTATATCTGTGCCAGGTTCAGAACAAGGCTCAACCAATGATGGATGCCATTCATTGTTATTCACCTACTACGTTCCTGCCTGGAAAAAACAAAACAAACAAACAGTCCCCCCACTACAAAAAATACTACCCATAAACGTAAGCTCTCTTTCCAGAGGCATCAGACAAACAGATATGGTTGGTATGGTGGGACTTACAATCTCATTGAAAACACCCGATGTGCACACTCAGAAAGGGAAATAAATATAAGATTAAAATAACAGAGTCAGTAGAGTGAAGTGGTTAAGAGCGTGGAGTCAGGAAAACATGTGAGCTCTTAGGAGAGTGCCTGGCACCTAGGAATTGTTTGCCCTTGAAAGAGCAAAACCACAATGCAAGCTAAGGTCAGTTTTGAAGAGAAAGTTTGAAAAAAAACACCTATAGGGTTCTCAGGTGGGAGAAATTGCTCCAAATTAGTGTGGGCCAAACAACCAGGTAGATAAGACTGGAATGTACTAAACTGTAAATGTACTTGATCAGAAGGATCTTGGCTGTTTTAAGCAATGATCAATTATTCACTATTTGGACATCCTAAACTTTTATTCTTAAAACATTTGCAGGCACTACTTTGAATAGCCTACTTGTCAACTTTCAAAGAAAAACAGTTGTTTGTTTCTGATATTTTGAATACACCCAAGAAACAGTCCTCTACATTGTGATTGTATTCCATAAACTTTACTTCATAGCAATGATAGCTCTGCAGCAAATTCACTTCTAATATTTAATGAAATATTTTTAGCTGCAAAAACATTTTATGTTCACTATTATTTATTAATGCCCTGTTTTAAAATATTACACATAAAATTTATTCCAGTGCACATTAGTAAATAAATTATGCTTGTAATTTCTAATGCATTTTTAATTATAAATTTATCCATGTCTACCTTTATTTATGATAGCGGTGTCTCAGTGTTGAACATACTGTATATTAATGGAGACACTGTTAATTATGCATTCTTAGAAGTTGCATTCGACAAAGCACACGAGTCTGTTTTCTTACATCCTAAGTCCTGTTAACATCAATTAATTTAGGAGCTGGAACTCACAGGACTAGCTAACCTTTAAAGCAAGAAAAGGTACTATTAGAAGCTGGTTATAGAGCCTGGATGTAGGGAGGGACTACATTTATCCATAAATGTAGCCAGAGAGATACTAAAATACCAGCCAGATGTTTCATTTTCACCCCAAGCATGTAAAAAAGGATACCAGAAATAATATTCAGCACAAAAAGACAATAGAACAAAGCTCAGGGAATCTCTGCAAGACCCCAGAACTGATCTATACTTAAATAGTATCTGCAGAGTGTTATATTTAAGATTTTCTGGTTGGTTAATATTGTGCTTCCCTTCCACCCACCAAACTCACCTTATTATGAGCAATATGTTAGCTTTAAAAAATTCTTCACATTGAAATGTTATTTTAATTTGAAAAAAATACTATATTGCTCTGAAAGTGTCCATTTCTTGGAGGCTTCTTTCAAATAGTTTGAATGGATTTTTGACACTTAATTTACTGTTGTCTTGAAATTGCTTTGTACCATAGGAGCAAAAATGCCTGTTTTCCCTATGGGAGGAAAAATATATTTCAAAAAGAGAGGAAACTAAAATTAGGAAAATAGAAGGGAAACATAATCACACATATAAAATATTAAGAACACACATTTGCAGAGAAACTAGAAGGGGCCTCCCTTTTCCCACAGCTCTGGCAGGACTTGAAAGAAAGTTCCTCTCATCTTATTATGTTCACTCTCAGCTTGTTGTCATAGATTTGGAAAAGTGGATTTTTCCATATGTGAATTCTGCTTAACAATGTAAGATTTCCAGTTGTTTCATTTCATGTGCATGTTTTGAGTAACTTTTCATTTAACATGCATTTTACCAAGTGTTTATGGTGTTTTAAGCTTTAAGTATATTAAAAAAAAAAGAGCGAGAGAGAGAGAGAAAGAAATGTTCCTTTGCTCATGGCCTGTCAGAGAGACAGATGTGTATTGAAAGAATAACAGAAAATGTGATAAATGTTGAACACAGAGAATGAAGCTCTTCATGTGGCCTGTTAGGGAGAAGTGATCTCGGAAAACTTCCTAGAGGAGGAGAAGGAGTATGTGAATTTGGTTTTCAAGAATGAATAGAATATACCTGGGGGACTTCCCTGGTGGCACAGTGGTTAAGAATCCACCTGCCAATGCAGCGGACACAGGTTCGATCCCTGGTCTGGGAAGATCCCACATGCCGCAGAGCAACTAAGCCTGTGCGCCACAACTGATGAGCCTGCGCTCTAGAGCCCTCGAGCCAAAAACTACTGAGCCCGCGTGCCACAACTACTGAAGCCCGCCCGCCAAGAGCCCGTGCTCCGCAACAAGAGAAGCCACCGCAGTGAGAAGCCTGAGCACCGCAACAAAGAGTAGCCCCCGCTCGCTGCAACTAGAGAAAGCTCGTGTGCAGCAACGAAGACCCAATGCAGCCAAAATAAATAAATAATAAAATAAAAAGTCTACCACAGCAGCAGTGGTATTGGTAAAAAAGAAAAAAAAAAGAATATACTTAGGAATTCCCTGGCGTTCCAGTGGTTAGGATTCGGTTTTTTCACTGCCAGCGCCTGGATTTGATCCCTGGTTGGGGAATAAGATCCCACAGGCTGCATGGTGCAGCCAAAAAAAGAAAAAGAAAAAGAAAATATATACACTTAATGGTTAGAATGGTTAAAATGGCAATATATATTTAATAAAAACATTTTTCTAAAAGCGCATTGGGATTTATCCTTTAAGAATCCCACCACTCTGTTATGTAGAAACCCAAAATAGCCACTATAGAGGCCACAAGGAGAAAAACCAAGGTGCCCTGGCCAACACCTCTAGCCATCTGAGACCTTCCAGCCATTCTAACTGCCATCTGACTGAATGTGCACGAGGGAGCCAAGAAGACTGGCAGAACAGCCACCCACCAAGCCACAGAATCTTGACAAATAATAAATGGTTGTTGTTTTAAGCCACTTACAAGAAAGGAGAGAGGGAAAGAGAGAGTAGGAGTTTACTGAGTGGAGAGAGAAAGGGCAATTGAGGCTTGAGCAGGAATTACACCAGCAATTGCATTTGAGGAAAGCAAATGTATAAGAGGTCTTGATTCTTGCTGCCTGTCTCAGTGCAGCGGGCAATAGGAGCTGGTGTTTACAGAACACTCCCTGTGTGCCAGGCACTGTTCCAAGTGCTCTCCATGCATTATTACCTCAGTGGATGTTCACGATAACCTAGATGAGGAGACAGATACACAGAAGGCAAATCATTTGTTGAAGACCACACAGCTAGTAGGTGTCTTTTTTTTAAAATTTTATTTGTGGCTGCGTTGGGTCTTCTTTGCTGCATGCTGGCTTTCTCTAGTTCCAGCGAGCAGGGGCTACTCTTCGTTGCAGTGTGCAGGCTTCTCATTGCGGTGGCTTCTCTTGTTGCAGAGCACAGGCTCTAGGTGCGTGGGCTTCAGTAGTTGTGGCACGTGGGCTCAGTAGTTGTGGCGCACGGGCTTAGTGGCTCTGCAGAATGTGGGATCTTCCCGGACTAGGGATTGAACCTGTGTCCCCTGCATTGGCAGGTGGATTCTTAACCACTGTGCCACCAGGGAAGTTCCTAGTAGGTGTCTTTGAACTTCTGTCCATTGCTCCCATTCTAGTCCTGGGGACCAGAAGAAAAGGAACCCCTGTCTCTTATCATGACCTCCTTTCCAAGTTGGAGCTGAAGTATGGAAAACCTGATTGTCACAAGTATGCTGAAGTACTGGTCCCTGTGCCCTCATGTCTACCAAAGTCCCCAACCAGTCCCTGGCCCAGCACATTCAGTATGTTGTAAAAATATAATTTTTCTGAGTGTGTCAGTTGTCAGGGTCCTAGTCCTATGCACCCCTAGGTCAAGAGATAGGTCAATGTAAGCTCTACTTTTTAAAGCCACTTCCACTCTCTGATACAATTCCTACTCCTTGGAGGCTAAGCCATGCAGTTGGCCTGTCATCACTTCTCCTCATCTAACTACCTTCCTCAGTTGTAGAATGGCTTGGGAAGCACCCCTGGTTTCCTTTCCACCTCATGTCCATCCCTCATCCTGAGAGCTTTTGAGGCCACATGGCATCTCAGTTCCTTCACTGTCTCATCTTCAAAAACTTTTTCCTCCTTTGCACTTCAGCCAGGACCCCACTCTCGGATGGCTCTTCATCTGATGTTGTTCAAGGCGCCCATCTCTTAGGATACCCTCCATCTTTCTGCCTGGTACCATCAGTGACTTCCATTACACCTGTTTGGGGACCTTCAGGCCAGTGTCATGAGCATTTCCAGAATTCTCTTACTTAACATCTTGAGCATCCATCCTGTGCCTTTTGTTTTAAGCACTCTTAAAAGCTGAGATCTTAAACTCCTTGACCCCATCACACCTGTCTGGCAAACTGTCTTCCTGGGATTAACCCAATTGCTCATTTTTTTGTGTGCCTGTATCTTAATTGTTCAAACTAACTATAGAAAAATCAAACAACCATCATATTAGTATCACCATAAATTCAGAGTCTCCATTCTCAATGGGGCCCTCAGTGTTCCTGAAACCTTATCATATTTCCCTGCACTCCAACTTACTGCAGTGACTATTTCAAATTCATAGTCAGACTTTACTGTAAGCTTCTTTAGGGTGGAGTCCCTATCTGGCTTTTTCACCACTAAATCTCCAGTGCCTAGGATAGGCTTAATACATAGGTACTCAATAAGTATCTGTTTACTGACTGACGTGTAGTAATAGTGGTAGGCATTTTATGCAAATATTAGTAAATGTTAGCTACATGCCGGGCTCTATTCTTTGTGAGCTATATGTATTAGCTCATTTAATCCCCACAAACCCCCCAGTGAGGTTAATTAGAACTTTTGTCATGCCCATTTTACAGATAAGGAAATTTAGAGAGGCAACTTAGAGAGATGAAGTGATAAAAACTGTAAGTGGTAGAGTGGGTATTTACTCCTTAGAACCTGTAGAGAGAAAGCTTAGTGGGTCCAGTTGAGTTTTTTACAATCAGGCAACTGTGCTTCAGACTGGAGGTCAAGAGACAAGTGAAAATGAAGATTCATATTTAGGAGGGGACAGATAAACTGGTGACCTCAGAAAACAGAATATCCAACCTTGTTCACACCCTTGCTTTGGCAGAGCACCTCCAACAAGCCCCTGATGAAACTGGGGTGGTGTGTGTGCAGAAAGCACATTTGAGTGGTAAGGTGCATTTCTTTTTCTCCATGTGAGCTAAGACGTCAATCATATATTTGAATACAAGGGGGTGGATCCATGGTGTATTTGTAGGTGACTTTAATATTGGGTAACATCCCCCCTTGGCTGAAATTCAGCCTTGATTTTTTTTTTCTTTCTTTTGCTAAGGTGCATTTTTAAGAGAGACGTTCCAGACTACCTCTCAGGTAGGAGGGATATCATTGCACTGCTCGAGTCCTTCTTTCCCCTTCACACTAGTTTCTCCCACTGATTCCCTGAGAGAGGGAGAGAGATCACCAACAATGAGCTCCTGTTTGCGTCGGGTCCACATATCTCATGGAAAGCTCCCTGCAGTTCTGGGAAGATAATTATCTCCATTTTACAGATAAGAATGACTAACATTTACTAAGTTTATTAAGTGTCTGGCAGTGTGCTGAGTGTTTTTAGAGCATCATCCCATTCGATTCTCACAGCAATACTTAAAATTGGAACCACTGTATGGATGGGTCAGAGAAGGGAGGTGTCTTGTCCTAGGATACACAGCAGGTTAGAGTTGGCATTTAAACCCAGGTCTTCCTCATCACTCATTTCTGGAGGAACCAAAGGCTTTTTTCCGTGGAAGCAGGGAGAGAGAGGAAGAAATTCGAAGGAGAAGGCTGACGCTGATTTCTACCCAACCCAAACGCGGAGGTCAACGTACATTGCCAGACTCCCAGCTCACCTCCCACCCAGGCCTTGGCCGGAGGCGGGGAAGTGGTGCGCACGCGCACGGCCTCCCGTTCGGCCCCGCCCCCCGTGAGGGCTTCCCTCCTTGCTCTTGGCTCTGGGGCTTGCGCGCTACGTCCCCAGCCAACGGCTTCTTCCCGGTCAGGGACTTCCGGTGTGCGGAGTGCGGTTCCGGGTCGTGGCGGGGCTCGGGGCCAACAGGGCTGCTGCTCAGCTGGCGAGCGGCGGTGAGCGGCAGGGGCATGAAGGCGAGCCCGGAAAGCGGCTGCTGAGCCGGCCGGGAGGAGCGCCAGTCCCCGAGGATTCCGAGAGTGCGGAGCTCGGGCAGGGGCCGGGAGGCGCGGGGGAGCCGAGCCATCCCCTCAGGAACGTGTCCCAGGGCCGACCCGGCCCGTAGTGTGGCAGCAGCTTCAGGTAAAGGTTGCCCCAGCCTCTAGCTCCTTCGCTCGCTACCTCCGGCAGCCCACCCGAGGAGCCTGGCGGCCTTCCTCACTCCCCCGCGCTCGGCGCTGCCCAGCGGGCAGCCTGTCTGGCCCTTGCTCTGGTCTCCCTTGAGCATCCGTTTTCTGGCCCTTTCGTGGAGGCAGCTATGAGCCTGACAGCTGGGTGTGTGATTTGGGGGAGTAGAAACTAGTGGACTTGGTAGAATTGGGGTTTGGGGAGGGTACTGTTGACTCTGGCAGTTTCTGGCTGTACCCTCGGCAACATCTAGGTGTCTTAATCTTCATAACGAGAAAATCAAGTTTTTAAAGCATTGTCTGTGCAGTCCCTGTTTCCCAGCTCCCCTTAGCTCCATTGCCCCAAAGGGGTAAACAGCCTCGCAGAACTGTTTTTTTCTAGCCAGAGTGCTGCTGGAACTTTGTTTCAGCCTTTTGTTTATGGGAGTGGCATAGAGTCTTCCAAATCTGTTTAAGGCTGGGGAAAAAAAAAATCATTTTAGTTTAAGCAAGAGCATTACTTTAACCGGAGACCCGAAAGTTGACTCAGAGATTGGCTCAATTTTCATTCTGAATGAAGTGATTTTTGAAGCCTCTCCCAATACCTGGCACTGTGCAAAAGCATCATGTTATAAACCAAAACCAGCAAAGTTCAAAACTTCCCCATGCGTGAACAGTCAAATGGAGACAGGTGTTTACAAACATCGGTTAAAGCGAAGTCAACGTTCTCATTCTATCAATATTTTGACAAGCAGAAGGGGTGGATTCCTAATTTAAAACAGCAGAAAAGAAGGCACCATGTTTTATTCTTCATATTCTGTGAGCTCGCACAAGATGCTCAGTAAACGCTGAAAGAGTTGTTGATGAAGTATTGATATTTGTTTTATCTTTTTCAGTTTACACATTTGCAAGGTTGCTGGGGCCTGTGAGGCATGCAGGCGGCCCCTTTCCCATTCAGCTTTGTGTTCATACCTTCCTTCATCTCCTGTGATGCCTGAGTGTACTCACATTCCTCTACACCTCCTGGCTCCTGGCTAACTTTCCAGCTACGCTTCGAAAGGCCCCCTACCCAGATCCTTTACTCTGGTTAAGTAGGACCTAGATGCCTTTGTTGTTTCCTTTGTTTGTTGTTTTTTTGTAGGACTTTCTCTCTGCCTAGATTTCTCCTTTTCTGTTCCCACCTATTGAGATGTTACCACGGCCCAGCTGAAATTGGCCTTCCCTCAACCAGTTCAGGGCAATCTCAGCTGGAAATGATTTCTTTTCTAGAATCCTATAAACACTCATTATTATATCTACAATTATTTCACTTAGCAAACATCTACTGAGTATGGATATATACCAGGTACCATGCTAGACAATGTAGAGATAAATAAGACTCAGTTCTTGTCTGCTCAATTTAGTGAGTGAGATAAGGAAATAATTCGAACACATAATGGTATGTACACTGTGGGAGAGTTCTTTCTGTGATCCAGTGGTAGCACAGAAGAGGGGGCATTATTCACTTTTGAGGAGTGTACTATGTCCAGGTAATGTTTCATAATGTGGGGTTAACTAAGCTTTGTTATTTACTATACTGGAGATTATATTAGGTTTCTCTTGTTTAATCATTTTAACCTCAATTCACAGATTAGGAAGGCTCAGGATAAATTACACATCTGGTATGAGACAGCCAGGATTCAAACCCAGGTCTGTCTTATGCCTACATCTGTGCCTTTTCCATTATGTGTTTTTCTTTTCTCACACCATAGCTCTCTGTATGCAAATACATATTGAAACAGGTATACAAGAGAAAAAATATCAATGTCAATATGAATGTCAGATAGTCCTTTAAATGTAGAGAAGACCTTAATCTTCCAAGGCAAGAAGGTAGTAGGTGGGTCAGCTCAACGTTGAATGAGTGGACCAGACGTTCTGTAGAGAACAACCATGGATGCTGGCTTCAATTCTTGGTCCTTCCTCTTACTAGATATGTGACCTTTGGCAAGTTTCTTAATTCTAAGTATCATTTCCTTCAAGTATAGTTTGAGATGGGGGATGATAGAGACTTCATGAAGTGTTGTGAGCTAATGTGGGTAAAGGGCCTGATTTGTGGCAAGGTTCCCCTGAAAATAGCTGTGAGATGCAAAGATGCAATGCCTGCGGCATGGTTTTAGAGTAGTGAGTAGACCAGCCTGAATAAATCAAACCATTGCTTCTTTCAGTGGGAATACTGGGAAGTAAAGTTGGAGGGTCAGGAGGGGGTCAGAGTCAGGGCGTGTGTGTTGGGCAAGAGAGGTCACTTCCCGTTTCTGCTCATAACCTTTCCTGTTAATAAATACCTTGAAGATCTATGATTCATTCAGCTGTGCCAGGGAAAATGTTAGACCCAGGGATAAAAAGGAGTATAACCAGGTCCCCACCCTGAGGTTGTCGACACTCCCATGGGGCAGACATGTTTGTGCAGGTGAACCATAGTAAAGCATAGTAGGTACTAAGATAGCAGTCCCCACAGGGTGCTGTGGAGCACAAAGGAGGAAACACTGATAACGGTAGCTAATGAGCACTTACTGTGTGCCAGCATTGTGTTAAATGCATTCTCATTCATTCCTCTACAGGATGGTGTTATTACCATTCTGATTTTACAGATGAGGAAACTAGAGCACAGAGGTTAAATGAATTCCTTTAGTTTATGCAGTTGTTGGAGCTGAGAGTAGAGGGGATTATCTGCCAGACTTTGGTAACTCCACTCTTTGGTACTACGCCATGTTGTATCTTTGTGGCTTCGGAGAGGAGCTAGCCCTTGAGCCCTAGCTTCAACGTGCCCATCACCATGCTGGGCAGTAGGAATAATGAGGAATGAACATGGCTTCTGCGCTCAGGGAACTCATCACCTCATCTGTCTCGTTAAATATATATACTTAAGTGGGGTGTTTGTTTTGCTTATTGACTCATAACTGAAGACTTTAGAAACTATTGCAGTTCAGTAGATTATATGTGCTTCAGCTGAATTTGCTGTAAATCTGTTATTTTGATGTGTAGGCCTTATTGTTAAGGACGCAGCAATAGATGTCAAATTATTATGACAAAGAATTCTGTCACATTACATTGTTTCTCTTATGGGAGGTACCCTGACCTTGTGTTTTCTGTGAGTTTGAAGTTTTTCACTCAAAAGTTAGCACATTTTAGCTTGTGTTAAAGTAATTGAGTGCTTACAGTCATCGTTAAATGTTTCTGTATACCTTATTTCCTTCAGTCTTTATGATTCTGTGAGCTAGGGTATTACCAATTTAACACGAGTAGCCTAAGCCTTAGTGGTTCAGTGTGTTACCCAAGAGTCATACAGCTAGTGAGTTGATAATGCAAAAAAAAAAAAAAAAGTTGGCCAAAAGAGTAAACAAATATTTATTAATTTAGTTCTCTTTTGAACTCTACCTCAGGAGTCTCCAACTCAAATGCCCATGATGTAATATAGAGTAGGACAGATCTTGTGAACTGGAGGGCCCATGACCAGTCAGTCTGAAGGCAGCAGTCACTACTCAGCTCCAGTTGCTTGTCGCCATGTGAGGAAGAGGACCCAGTATCTCTAGATCTTCCGATTGTTTTCAAGAGATGCCGGAAATCTGGATTTTAATGTATTTAGTTTAAAAAACTGCCCTTAAAAAAATTATCATGTAGACCAAAACACATTTGTGGGCTGTGTACAGTCTTAGGCTGCCTGATTGTGAACTCTGACCTACCTGCTCACTGAAATTTTGATACCCACTGTTCAAAGCAGGAGGTACAATGCCTGTTGTGATTATTGATCAGAAATCTACTGGTAAATTGCTAGAGTGAGGGGGTGTTGTATTTCACTCATACTGATATCTTTGGGGAAGTGGCAGGGTAAATGCTTTTACTGTATGATCAGACTGAATTTCTGGAGGGATGGGGTTTGGATGAGGTGATGATGACCTTGTAATACTTTTGTGCCCTTAGCACTTTAAATGCTGCCAGATCTCTTGTTTCCTTTGGTACTCTCTACAGTACATGAAGTGAACAAGGGGGGTTATCATAACCTCTTGAGATGAAGAAATTGGTGCCCAGTGAATTACAGTTTAGTAGAAAGTGCACTAGACTGAGAGGGACTTGAATTCTGAATGCAGGTATGCCACTAACAGCCTTCTGGTTTTGGTCAAGTCACTTACAAGTATCTTTGTATCTTTTTTGCCATCTGGATGATAATGAGGGAGCACGATTGAAGTCTTGGTGAGGTCTTTTCAGGATGCCAAGCTTTCTGATTCTAATTGACATGCTTAAAGCTGCACAACTGATTACTGGCAGACTCCAGTGGAGAACAGTTCAGATCTAAAATGCTGCTTCTCTCTTTTTCTTTTCTTTCTTTTTTTTTTGCGGTACGTGGGCCTCTCACTGTTGTGGCCTCTCCCGTTGCGGAGCACAGGCTCCGGACGTGCAGGCTCAGCAGCCACGGCTCACGGGCCCAGCCGCTCCGCGGCATGTGGGATCTTCCCGGACCCGGGCACGACCCCTGCATCGGCAGGCGAACTCTCAACCACTGCGCCACCAGGGGAGCCCTAGGGTTTTTTTGTTTTTTTTTTTTAATCAAGAATCTTTGTTAAAGAAATAATCAGAAATGTAGAAAAATATTCATGTTCAAAGGTGTTCACTGTGGAAGTATTTATAATAGCAAAAATTAGAAACAACTTTAGTAGTCAACAAAGAGGTAAGAGAAATGGAAAAGCCATAGAATGCAAATGTTGTACAAGCATTTTAGATGTTTTAGAAGAATTTTAGTGACTTAATATGCTCATCATATAATATGAAGTGAAAGAAGGATATAAAACTAAAGTATGGTCTCAATTAATGTCAAACACACAAAGAAAAAAACAGGTGGTTAGATTATAGGTCTTTATGCTCTTTTCTGTTTTCCAAAATACTCTCTGATAAACATAAATTACTTTTCAATAAAAAATCCTTTAAATTAACTTGTAATTGAGAAATATGGGTAGAGCTAGTGCACATCATTTTGACCAAAAAGTTTTCCCTAATACAGGTGATCTGAAGTTATATTGGGTTGGCCAAAAAGTTCATTTGGTTTTTCTGTATGATGGCTGTAGTAGCACTTAGTTGTCTTTAACTTCATTCGAAACAATTTTGTTAGATTGTATTGTGACAGCTATCATATCAGCGTGCATTTAAGAAAAAACTTAAAATTGGTGAATTTTTGTGTAGCCATTTTAATATTGAAGATGGAAGATAAAAAGCAACATTTTCGGCATATTATGCTTTATTATTTCAAGAAAGGTGAAAATGCAACTGAAACGCAAAAAAAGATTTGTGCAGTGTATGAAGAAGATGCTGTGACTGATCGAATGTGTCAAAAGTGGTTTGTGAAGTTTCATTCTGGAGATTTCTCGCTGGACGATGCACCACCGTCAGGTAGACCATTTGAAGTTGATAACGATCAAATTGAGACATTCATTGAGAACAATCAACGTTATACCACACGGGAGATAGCCGACATACTCAAAATATCCACATCAAGCGTTGAAAATCATTTGCACCAGCTTGGTTATGTGAATCACTTTGATGTTTGGGTTCCACATAAGTTAAGTGAAAAAAACCTCTTGACCATATTTCTGCATGTGATTCTCTACTGAAATGTAATGAAAACATTCCGTTTTTAAAACAAATTGTGACGGGCGATGAAAAGTGGATACTGTACAATAGTGTGGAACGGAAGAGATCATGGGGCAAGCGAGATGAACCCCCACCAACCACACCAAAAGCCGGTCTTCATCCAAAGAAGGTGATGTTGTGTATATGGTGGCATTGAAAGCGAGTCCTCTCTTATGAGCTCCTTCTGGAAAACCAGACGATTAACTCCAACAAGTACTTCTCCAGATTAGACCAACTGAAAGCAGCACTCGCCAGAAAGCATACAGAATTAGTCAACAGAAAACGCATAATCTTCCATCAGGATAACGCAAGACCGCATGTTTCTTTGATGACCAGGCAAAAACTGTTACAGCTTGGCTGGGAAGTTCTGATTCATCTGCCGCATTCACCAGACATTGCGCCTTTGGATTTCCATTTACTTTGGTCTTTACAAAATCCTCTTAATGGAAAAAATTTCAGTTCCCTGAAGACCGTAAAAGGCACCTGGAACAGTTCTTTGCTCAAAAAGATAAAAAGTTTTGGGAAGATGGAATTATGCAGTTGCCTGAAAAATGGCAGAAGGTAGTGAAACAAAACAGTGAATACGTTATTCAATAAAATTCTTGGTGAAGATGAAAAATACCTTTTATTTTTACTTAAAAACCGAAAGTACTTTTTGGCTAACCCAATAGTATTGTATTTTCAAGTCAGTTTTAACCTCAGTTGTTTTACACTTAGGATATGGTTTCCTGTATCTTGACGTACATGATGTTGAGGTTCTCCTCTCCTCCTCAAAAATATCTTGAAAGAAGTGTCATATTTGTGTAGGTGGTACCAGTGTCCCAGTGCTACCATCACCTCTTTAGTGGCCAGTGGGTCAGTGAGTAGCCCTGTGACAGCTCTGTCTTTCAGGAAGAGTACATGCCTATTATTTGTAAGGCTGGTCATTGGTATATAGAGCTTTTTTTGTGAGTTGAATATTTGTATCTTGGTAAGTGCTTTTTTGGTATGGAAAAGTGTAAGTGTGAATTTCTATCTCACTTTTGAAAAATTTTGTAAGAAAAAAATTAAAGATCAAAGTTTGAATTTTACTTTTTGTGATAGCAGTATTCAGGATGTATGAATATTAAAATGTCATGAAGAATTGTGTCTTTTACTCTTTTCTAATTATATACTTCCTAAATGAAATTGCAGTAGTTTCAGCTTGTACCATTAAGCATGATGTCTAGGTTTTTTTTTAAATGTGCATGGTAATTCTCGTATATACAAAAGCATGCAAAAATTTAACAAAGTATTTGAGCATATTTAAATTAGGAAAATACCAGGCAAGATGTTTCATTTTGTAAACTGCTTCTGTCCAAAGCATTCTGTATATTATCAGAATGAAAAATGACAGCACTTTGTCATCTGTTCAAATTGATATTGCACTCTTTGCAATGACAGCTGAAAAGGCCCACAGGTGCCATATAAAGAGGTGACCATGTTGTCATATTTCATTTCGGCATCCCTCTGCAAAGCCATAATTACCTAATTAGGTTGTTAATTAGGAGATTAGCATTTCACTGTATTGATAGAATGCTCTTTACTGGCGTGGGGCTAGATACAGATTTGTCTGCCCTAATTTATAATCTCTGCCTTTTTTGTGCTTATTTATTTGCTTAAGATACTGATGTGGGGCAATTCAGTTTACCTGAGAAACAGTTTGTTTACAAGCTAATGAAGCTTTGATCGCAGGATTAAAGTTGCTGAGTTAAAATATGAACAGAATAAAAAAGGTGGTCACATCCCCAAAATGATAATAAAAATTCTGAGTTGGTATAACTAGCGTTCTCATTAGCATAGGGAACAAGCACATGATAAGAATTGAAATTGTTGGTATTAAGAAAAAATCCAAAATACAAAAATGAAGTCTGAAATGTGATAGAGATTTATATATATCTAAACTAGGCGAAGGAAACTAGTTACCTTTAATAATAAATCTCTGTCACTTGTACTTGAGACATAAAATGTGTTAAATATTTTTAATGTATTTCAGAAGCTGAAGCTTGGTTAATGATTTCAGAACAAATATATTCAGTCTTCAGTTTAGACTTCCTTAGATAGTCATCATGCATCAGGGTTTATTTCATTTGTACCTTCTGATCATTAGTTGGTGCTTGGAACATTCTCTTCCCACAGTCTTTGCAGTCCTGAGTGCTTATGGAATTTGAAGTATTTCACAGTAACCTTCACTTGGTGAGCTATTTGGAGTTAAGTGGTGTTTCTATCAAGTATGTGGACATTCTTTTTTGGGGGGGGAGAAGTGGGCTGGCAAAAAAAAATTTCTGCTTATTTTTACTCCAGTGCAAGATTTGACAATAATGTTTGTAATTTGCATTATATATACCTTTACCACTCTTTCCAGTTAAGGAGATTTAAGTCCTAAAACTGAACAATGTTAGGAGTACCATTCCCCCTGGGGTAGTAGTTTACCTCCTTTTGATTATATTTAGTATTAGCGGTTAAAGTTGTAGAAAGTACATGTGTGCTTAAGCCCTTTTCCCCATGGTTGTTATGAAAAATTGGATTTGGCTGTATCTGTAATTTTCTTCAAAATTAAAAAAATATTTTATATGAAGAAATATTACATGCAAAATGTTCTATTTAGTCAGTTAAGTTTTTTGCTTAACTGCAGTCATTCACTTATTCAGTCAGCATTAGCTGAATGTATATTGGGCATTAGTCATATGTCTGGGAATCGAGCAATGAAAACTACAGGCACGGACCCAGTGCTCGTGGGATTTGCAGTCTAGTAACGAAAGTGCAGCGTAGTTTGAGGAGTAAAGCCTAGTGTGAGAAGTGTTAGAGTAATGAGAGTCAAGGTGAGTATGGAGGAGTACCTACCCTAGACTTGATAAGGTCAAACCTTCCAGGCAGGTGCTGTCTAAATTGGGATCTGAAGGGTGAAGGAGAAAGTGATGTTTAAGCCAGGGGGAAGGAGAGAATGGTTTTAAAGGCTGGAAGAACACTAAAAGTTGAGAATGGCTAGAGTAGAAAGAACAAAGGGGATAAATGGAAGATGGGGCTGCAGAGGGAGCAAGTTCAGTTATATTAAAGAGTTTGGGACGTTATTGAAGGGTCTTAAGACAAGTTAGGAAGCAATTGCTATAGCCTAGGTGAGAGAAGATGGGATTGGATAATGGAGAGAAAGAGAATGAATGAAATCTAGAGAGAGAAGAGATGCATAGTATTGGTAATTAAATGGCAGTAGGCTTCACAGAAAGGAGTCAAGGATTCAAATTTGGACATTCTATTTGTTTCCTAATTTTAAGTATGAGAATATGTGTTTAAGTACCTCATAGAGAAGAGGTCCATGAGTCTTATTTTCCAATATGACCCCCAAATATACAGTACTAGCAACTAGTTTTCCTTTTGGTGAATTGGGGAGAATACTAATATTTGAGTGTCACTGTTGGGCCCTACCTTGTGAGAGCAGCTTTGTGAGGTATGAGATAATGTCTTACTGAGGTCCAGAGGAATTGTGACTTTGCCAGTTTTCTCAGCTACTCGGTGGTAGAATTGGGAGCACACACAAGCTTTCCAAAGCCTTTATGTTATCTGTCATGCCATGTTGTCTTCCTTGTTGTGTCCCCCTCCCTTTGTTTATTCCAAAGTGAAGAGGAGAATTACTCCCCAAGGACCAGTAGCTCAGTAGGTTGCTGATAGAGGCATTGTGTAAACTCTGTGACTTCCCAGGCCCAGCTCTGGGGTGGATTAAAGCAGTGTCTGGTGCTTTGGTAAGAGAAGCTGCTCAGTGTAGGAGTGCTTGCTTCAACAAAGTCACAAGTTCTGTTGTGTTTTCTGGCACTAGGCTTTAATCTCCCCCAATTAGAAATGTAGATCGGCTACCTCCACACAAGGTCACTAATGTATAGAAAGTTCTCCTCCTTTCCCCAGGGGAAGTCTTGAAATCTCTGATTCTTGGGTGAGGAATTTGACATCTCTTCGATGTAATCAACTTGTATTACAAATTGTTTAAAAAAATTTTATGGTTACTGTCACCAGTACTGTTCAATTAAGTGATTTGTTGGTATCCTTGTGTCGGAATCACCTGAACTAGAAGAAATTCTAGGGTGCAGCATGGATTCTAGCCTCTCTGTGTTTCTGCCCCACTCCCTTTTAAAATTGAGATATAACTCATGTATCATAACATTTACCCTTTTAAAAGTGTACACTTTAATGGTTTATCACCCCCAAGGAAACCCCATACCCATTAGCACTCACTCCTCATTTCTCCCTCCACTAGCCACTGGCAATCATTAATCTACTTCCTGTATCTATGGATTTGCCTATTCTGAACCTTTTATATCAATGGAATCACACAATATGTGGCTTTTTGTGTCTGGCTTCTCAGCATAATGTTGTCAAGGTTCATCCATGTTGTAGCATATATCAGTACTTCATTTCTTTTTTTCTAAATAAATTTATTTATATATTTATTTTTGGCTGCGTTGGGTCTTTGCTGCTGCACGCAGGCTTTCTCTAGTTGCTGTGAGTGGGGGCTACTCTTCGTTGTGGTACGCAGGCTTCTCATTGCGGTGGCTTCTCTTGCTGCGGAGCATGGGCTCTAGGCGCGCGGGCTTCAGTAGTTGTGGCACGAGGGCTCAGTAGTTGTGGATCGCGGGCTCTAGAGCACAGGCTCAGTAGTTGTGGCGTACGGGCTTAGTTGCTCTGCGGCATGTGGGATCTTCCCGGACCAGGGCTCGAACCCATGTCCCCTGCATTGGCAGGCGGATTCTTAACCACTGTGCCACCAGGGAAGTCCAGTACTTTATTTCTTTTTATTGCTGAATAATATCCCATTGTATGGAAGTACCACATTTTGCCTATCTGTTCATCAGTTGATGGAGGTTTGGGTTGTTCCCACTCTGGCTATTATGAATAATACTCCTGCGGACATTCTTGTACAAGTTTTTGTGTGAGCATATGTTTTCAATTCTATTGGGTGTATTACCTTGGAGTGGATTACTGGGTAATAAGGTAACTCTGTTTAACAGTTGAGGAACTGACAAATTGTTTTCACAGGTGGCTGCACCATTTTACATTCCCTCCAGCAGCGTATAAGGTCTGCCACCTTTCTGCTTTCACTTTCTTCAGGCTTTCTATTGCTGTGGTCTGGGCTGGAAGCAACCCTAGGCATTCCATGAGCCCTTTTGTCTTGATGAATGGGAAATTCTCCAATTTTATCTCTTCAACTACATTCACTCTACAAGCATATGTGTACCAGGCCTTATATTGGATGTTAGTGACAGGAAGCCAAATAAGGCTTCTAGTCCTTTCTTCTCAAGGACTCCACAATCCAGTAGTTGGAACTTCTAACTAGGACATGCAGGGAGAGGGAAAAGCCAGTGAAGAAAGTACAGTTGACCTTTGAACAACATGGGTTTGAACTGCACCAGTCCACTTACATGTGGATTTTTTTTTCAATAAATACAGTACGACAGGATCTGTGATTGGTTGGATCTGTGGATGTGGAACCATGGATGCGGAGGAGGGAGGGCCAGCTATGGGACTTGAGCATCCACAGATTTTAGTGTCTGCGGTGGTCCTGGAAACAATCCCCCAGGTTTACTGAGGGACGACTGTAACTGCTTAGATATTTGTGAATTTCCACAGCACAGATCCTAACTTTAGAATCTAGGCAAAGGTTGAGTTGATTTTTGGAGATTTTTGGGGGTTTCTTTTCCTTGGCTCATCCTTTAACTACAGTCATCCTCCTGTATTTGCAGGGTATTGGTTCCAGGACCCAGAGGATACCAAAATTCACAGATGCTCAAGTCCCTCATGTAAAATGGCGTAGTACAGTCGGCCTTCCATATCCTGGGTTCTGCATCTGTGCATTCACCCAACCAACCAAATTCAATCTGCAGTTGGTTGAATCTGCGGATGCCGAACCTGCATATACTGAGAGAGGACTGTTTTACTGTTCCTTGGGTTTTGTCACTAGGTTACTGCTCGTTTCCTTGCATATTTTCCCTGGGTAAGCTCATTCACATCCATGGCTTCATCTGTCATTTATATGTTAATGTCTTCCAAATTTGCTCAGATCTTTCTCCTAGGCTTCAGGTTTGCCTGTCCTTCATGTGTCAGTTATATGTTGTTGTCCCAGATTTGCTCAGACCTTTCTCCTGGGCTGTTAGGTTTGTATCATGATGGATCTCTGTTTGGGTAATCCATAGACATATCAAGCTCATTGTGTCTGAAACATAGTTCCTCATTTCCCCTCTCCCTGTTAAGCTGTTCCTACTTTTCAGTTCAGTTTCATTTGTTGGTGCTGTCATACAAGCCGTAAACTTTCGCCTTCTCCTTAACCCTCCACATCCACTCAGTCACCAAGTTCTACCAATTTTATCTCCTAAATATTTTTTAAAACTGTTTCTTAAGTTCATAGGCCTATCTTTCAATGCCTTACTTTGGATTTCATCATCTCTTCCCTGAGCTATAGTCACAGCTTCATAACTAATCTTGTGTCTTGTCCATCAGATTAATTTTCTGTGCAACTGCCAGAGCAGTCTCTCTGAAATGCTAACCTGAACAGCAGCTTTGAACTCCTGGTAGTTTTAGTTGCTAACTACATGTTCTGCTATATGTTATTTTAGTGCCTTTTCTCTTTGAAAAAAGCTGGATGAATGAATCATCTTTGAAGATTCATTTTGGACCAGGGAATAATAGCAATAACAATAATAGTAAACATTTGTATAGTGCTTACCATGGGCCTGGTGCTTTTATACACACATAACATATATGATTTCTTTCAGTCCTCACAATAATCCTATGAGATAGGCACCAAAATTGTTCCCATTTATTTATAGATGAGGAAGCGGAGGCACAGAAATTGTTACTTTCCCTAGGTCCCATGGTGAGTGAGTGGCTGAGTCCAGATTTGAACCTAGGCAGTCTGATGCTCTTAGTTTCTCCTGTGTCCCTTTTCCCAACCTTCCTGATTCCCTCCACTTCCCCCACTCCAAAGGTTAGTTATCTTCTCCCTGCTACTGCAGTAACCTATGCATGGCCTGATGTTAATCTGCAGTTCATAGGACAGATCGGGAGCACATTTTATTTTAAACATTATTGAACAAGGAGCCAGCATTATAGACTATTTAATTGCCTGCTCCCTCTTGCCCCTATCTTTTTTTTTTTTTTTTTAAACATCTTTATTGGAGCATAATTGCTTTACAATGGTATGTTAGTTTCAGCTTCACAACAAAATGAATCAGTTATATATATACATATGTTCCCATATCTCTTCCCGCTTGCGTCACTCTCCCTCCCACCCTCCCTATCCCACCCCTCCAGGCGGTCACACAGCACCGAGCTGATCTCCCTGTGCTATGCGGCTGCTTCCCACTAGCTATCTACCTTACATTTGGTAGTGTATACATGTCCATGCCTCTTTATTGCTTTGTCACCGTTTACCCTTCCCCCTCCCCATAGCCTCAAGTCCATTCTCTAGTAAGTCTGTGTCTTTATTCCTGTTTCACCCCTAGGTTTTTCATGACATTATTTTTTTCTT
Organism: Pseudorca crassidens; assembly: GCF_039906515.1. NCBI lineage: Eukaryota > Metazoa > Chordata > Mammalia > Artiodactyla > Delphinidae > Pseudorca > Pseudorca crassidens. Next base: position 10,027,802 of record NC_090302.1, read on the forward strand.
AAATTCCATATATATGTGTTAGCATACGGTATTTGTCTCTCTCCTTCTGACTTACTTCACTCTGTATGACAGACTCTAGGTCTATCCACCTCATTACAAATAGCTCAATTTCGTCTCTTTTTATGGCTGAGTAATACTCCATTGTATATATGTGCCACATCTTCTTTATCCATTCATCCGATGATGGACACTTAGGTTGTTTCCATCTCTGGGCTATTGTAAATAGAGCTGCAATGAACATTTTGGTACATGACTCTTTTTGAATTATGGTTTTCTCAGGGTATATGCCCAGTAGTGGGATTGCTGGGTCATATGGTAGTTCTATTTGTAGCTTTTTAAGGAACCTCCATACTGTTCTCCACAGTGGCTGTATCAATTTACATTCCCACCAACAGTGTAAGAGGGTTCCCTTTTCTCCACACCCTCTCCAGCATTTATTGTTTCTAGATTTTTTGATGATGGCCATTCTGACTGGTGTGAGATGATATCTCATTGTAGTTTTGATTTGCATTTCTCTAATGATTAGTGATGTTGAGCATTCTTTCATGTGTTTGTTGGCACTCTGTATATCTTCTTTGGAGAAATGTCTATTTAGGTCTTCTGCCCATTTTTGGATTGGGTTGTTTGTTCTTTTGTTATTAAGCTGCATGAGCTGCTTATAAATTTTGGAGATTAATCCTTTGTCAGTTGCTTCATTTGCAAATATTTTCTCCCATTCTGAGGGTTGTCTTTTCGTCTTGTTTATGGTTTCCTTTGCTGCGCAAAAGCTTTTAAGTTTCATTAGGTCCCATTTGTTTACTTTTGTTTTTATTTCCATTTCTCTAGGAGGTGGGTCAAAAAGGACCTTGCTGTGATTTATGTCATAGAGTGTTCTGCCTATGTTTTCCTCTAAGAGTTTGATAGTTTCTGGCCTTACATTTAGGTCTTTAATCCATTTTGAGCTTATATTTGTGTATGGTGTTAGGGAGTGATCTAATGTCATACTTTTACATGTACCTGTCCAGTTTTCCCAGCACCACTTATTGAAGAGGCTGTCCTTTCTCCACTGTACATTCCTGCCTCCTTTATCAAAGATAAGGTGACCATATGTGCATGGGTTTCTCTGGGCTTTCTATCCTGTTCCATTGATCTTTCTGTTTTTGTGCCAGGACCATACTGTCTTGATTACTGTAGCTTTGTAGTATAGTCTGAAGTCAGGGAGCCTGATTCCTCCAGCTCTGTTTTTCTTTCTCAAGATTGCTTTGGCTATTCAGGGTCTTTTGTGTTTCCATACAAATTGTGAGATTTTTTGTTCTAGTTCTGTGAAAAATGCCAGTGGTAGTTTCATAGGGATTGCATTGAATCTGTAGATTGCTTTGGGTAGTAGAGTCATTTTCACAATGTTGATTCTTCCAATCCAAGAACATGGTATATCTCTCCATCTATTTGTATCATTTTTAATTTCTTTCATCAGTGTCTTATAATTTTCTGCATACAGGTCTTTTGTCTCCTTAGGTAGGTTTATTCCTAGGTATTTTATTCTTTTTGTTGCAATGGTAAATGGGAGTGTTTTCTTGATTTCACTTTCAGATTTTTCATCCTTAGTGTATAGGAATGCCAGAGATTTCTGTGCATTAATTTTGTATCCTGCTACTTTACCAAATTCATTGATTAGCTCTACTAGTTTTCTGGTAGCATCTTTAGGGTTCTGTATGTATAGTATCATGTCATCTGCGAACAGTGACAGCTTTACTTCTTCTTTTCCGATTTGGATTCCTTTTATTTCCTTTTCTTCTCTGATTGCTGTGGCTAAAACTTCCAAAACTATGTTGAATAAGAGTGGTGAGAGTGGGCAACCTTGTCTTGTTCCTGATCTTAGTGGAAATGCTTTCAGTTTTTCACCATTGAGGACGATGTTGGCTGTGGGTTTGTCATATATGGCCTTTATTATGTTGAGGAAAATTCCCTCTATGCCTACTTTCTGCAGGGTTTTTATCATAAATGGGTGTTGAATTTTGTCAAAAGCTTTCTCTGCATCTATTGAGATGATCATATGGTTTTTCTCCTTCAATTTGTTAATATGGTGTATCACGTTGATTGATTTGCGTATATTGAAGAATCCTTGCATTCCTGGAATAAACCCCACTTGATCATGGTGTATGATCCGTTTAATGTGCTGTTGGATTCTGTTTGCTAGTATTTTGTTGAGGATCTTTGCATCTATGTTCATCAGTGATATTGGCCTGTAGTTTTCTTTCTTTGTGACATCCTTGTCTGGTTTTGGTATCAGGGTGATGGTGGCCTCGTAGAATGAGTTGGGGAGTGTTCCTCCCTCTGCTATATTTTGGAAGAGTCTGAGAAGGATAGGTGATAGCTCTTCTCTAAATGTTTGATAGAATTCGCCTGTGAAGCCATCTGGTCCTGGGCTTTTGTTTGTTGGAAGATTTTTAATCACAGTTTCAATTTCAGTGCTTGTGATTGGTCTGTTCATATTTTCTATTTCTTCCTGATTCAGTCTTGGCAGGTTGTGCCTTTCTAAGAATTTGTCCATTTCTTCCAGGTTGTCCATTTTATTGGCATAGAGTTGCTTGTAGTAATCTCTCATGATCTTTTGTATTTCTGCAGTGTCAGTCGTTACTTCTCCTTTTTCATTTCTAATTCTATTGATTTGAGTCTTCTCCCTTTTTTTCTTGATGAGTCTGGCTAATGGTTTATCAATTTTGTTTATCCTTTAAAAGAACCAGCTTTTAGTTTTATTGATCTTTGCTATCGTTTCCTTCATTTCTTTTTCATTTATTTCTGATCTGATTTTTATGATTTCTTTCCTCCTGCTAACTTTGGGGTTTTTTTGTTCTTCTTTCTCTAATTGCTTTAGGTGCAAGGTTAGGTTGTTTATTCGAGATGTTTCCTGTTTCTTAAGGTAAGATTGTATTGCTATAAACTTCCCTCTTAGAACTGCTTTTGCTGCATCCCATAGATTTTGAGTCGTCGTGTCTCCATTGTCATTTGTTTCTAGGTATTTTTTGATTTCCCCTTTGATTTCTTCAGTGATCACTTCGTTATTAAGTAGTGTATTGTTTAGCCTCCATGTGTTTGTATTTTTTACAGATCTTCTCCTGTGATTGATATCGAGTCTCATAGCGTTGTGGTCGGAAAAGATACTTGATACAATTTCAATTTTCTTAAATTTACCAAGGCTTGATTTGTGACCCAAGATATGATCTATCCTGGAGAATGTTCCATGAGCACTTGAGAAAAATGTGTATTCTGTTGTTTTTGGATGGAATGTCCTATAAATATCAATTAACTCCATCTCATTTAATGTATCATTTAAAGCTTGTGTTTCCTTATTTATTTTCATTTTGGATGATCTGTCCATTGGTGAAAGTGGGGTGTTAAAGTCCCCTACTATGAATGTGTTACTGTCGATTTCCCCTTTTATGGTTGTCAGTATTTGCCTTATGTATTGAGGTGCACCTATGTTGGGTGCATAAATATTTACAATTGTTATATCTTCCTCTTGGATCGATCCCTTGATCATTATATAGTGTCCTTCTTTGTCTCTTCTAATAGTCTTTGTTTTAAAGTCTATTTTGTCTGATATGAGAATTGCTACTCCAGCTTTCTTTTGGTTTCCATTTGCATGAAATACCTTTTTCCATCCCCTTACTTTCAGTCTGTATGTGTCTCTAGGTCTGAAGTGGGTCTCTTGTAGACAGCAAATATATGGGTCTTGTTTTTGTATCCATTCAGCCAATCTGTGTCTTTTGGTGGGAGCATTTAGTCCATTTACATTTAAGGTAATTATCGATATGTGTGTTCCCATTCCCATTTTCTTAATTGTTTTGGGTTTGTTATTGTAGGTCTTTTCCTTCTTTTGTGTTTCTTGCCTAGAGAAGTTCCTTTAGCAGTTGTTGTAGAGCTGGTTTGGTGGTGCTGAACTCTCTCAGCTTTTGCTTGTCTCTAAAGGTTTTAATTTCTCCATCAAATCTGAATGAGATCCTTGCTGGGTAGAGTAATCTTGGTTGCGGGTTTTTCTCCTTCAACACTTTCAATATGTCCTGCCACTCCCTTCTGGCTTGCAGAGTTTCTGCTGAAAGATCAGCTGTTAACCTTATGGGGATTCCCTTGTGTGTTATTTGTTGTTTTTCCCTTGCTGCTTTTAATATGTTTTCTTTGTATTTAATTTTTGACAGTTTGATTAATATGTGTCTTGGCGTATTTCTCCTTGGATTTATCCTGTATGGGACTCTCTGTGCTTCCTGGACTTGATTAACTATTTCCTTTCCCATATTAGGGAAGTTTTCAACTATAATCTCTTCAAATATTTTCTCAGTCCCTTTCTTTTTCTCTTCTTCTTCTGGAACCCCTATAATTCGAATGTTGGTACGTTTAATGTTGTCCCAGAGGTCTCTGAGACTGTCCTCAGTTCTTTTCATTCTTGTTTCTTTATTCTGCTCTGCAGTAGTTATTTCCACTATTTTATCTTCCAGGTCACTTATCCGTTCTTCTGCCTCAGTTATTCTGCTATTGATCCCATCTAGAGTACTTTTAATTTCATTTATTGTGTTGTTCATCGTTGCTTGTTTCATCTTTAGTTCTTCTAGGTCCTTGTTAACTGATTCTTGCATTTTGTCCATTCTATTGTCCATTCTATCTCCAAGATTTCGGATCAACCTTACTATCATTATTCTGAATTCTTTTTCAGGTAGACTGCCTATTTCCTCTTCATTTGTTAGGTCTGATGGGTTTTTATCTTGCTCCTTCATCTGCTGTGTGTTTTTCTGTCTCTTCGTTTTGCTTATCTTACTGTGTTTGGGGTCTCCTTTTTTGCAGGCTGAAGGTTCGTAGTTCCTGTTGTTTTTTGTGTCTGTCCCCAGTGGCTAAGGTTGGTTCAGTGGGTTGTGTAGGCTTCCTGGTGGAGGGTACTAGTGCCTGTGTTCTGGTGGATGAGGCTAGATCTTGTCTTTCTGGTGGGCAGGTCCACGTCTGGTGGTGTGTTTTGGGGTGTCTGTAGACTTATTATGATTTTGGGCCGCCTCTCTGCTAATGGGTGGGGTTGTGTTCCTGTCTTGCTAGTTGTTTGGCATAGGATGTCCAGCACTGTAGCTTGCTGGTGGTTGAGTGAAGCTGGGTGCTGGCGTTGAGATGGAGATCTCTCGGAAATTTTTGCTGTTTGATATTATGTGCAGCTGGGAGGTCTCTTGTGGATCAGTGTCCTGAAGTTGGCTCTCCCACCTCAGAGGCACAGCAGTGACTCCTGGCTGCAGCACCAAGAGCCTTTCATCCACAGGGCTCCTTAATTTGGGATGATTGGTTGTCTATTCAGGTATTCCACAGATGCAGGGTATATCAAGTTGATTGTGGAGCTTTAATCCGCTGCTTCTGAGGCTGCTGGGAGAGATTTCCCTTTCTCTTCTTTGTTCTCACAGCTCCCAGGGGCTCAGCTTTGGATTTAGCCCCGCCTGTGCGTGTAGGTCGCCGGAGGGCGTCTGTTCTTTGCTCAGACAGGACGGGGTTAAAGGAGCCGCTGATTCGGAGGCTCTGGCTCACTCAGGCCCGGGGGTAGGGAGGGGCACGGAGTGTGGGGCGGGCCTGCGGCGGCAGAGGCCGGCGAGACGTTGCAGCCTGAGGCGCGCCTGTGCGTTCTCCCGGGGGAGTTGTCCCTGGATCCCGGGACCCTGGCAGTGGCGGGCTGCACAAGCTCCCCGGAAGGGCGTGTGGCTAGTGACCTGTGTTCGCACACAGGCCTCCCGGTGGCGGCAGCAGCGGCCCTAGCGTCTCATGTCTGTCTCTGGGCTCCGCACTTTTAGCCGCGGCTCGCGCCCGTCCCTGGAGCTCTCTCAAGCAGCGTTCTTAATCCCCTCTCCTCGTGCACCAGGAAACAAAGAGGGACGTAAAAGTCTCTTGCCTCTTCGGCAGTTCCAGACTTCTCCCCGGACTCTCTCCCGGCCAGCCGCGGTGCACTAACGCCCTGCAGGCTGTGTTCACGCCGCCAACCTCAGTCCTCTCCCGGCGCTCCGACAAAAGCCGGAGCCTCAGCTCCCAGTCCCGCCCGCCCCGGCGGGCGAGCAGACAAGCCTCTCGGGCTGGTGAGTGCCGGTCGGCCCGATCCTCTGCTCTGGAATCTGTCCGCTTTGCCCTCCGCACCCCTGTTGCTGTGCTCTCCTCCGCGGCTCCCAAGCTCCCCCACTCCGCCTCCCGAAGCCTCCACCCGCGAAGGGGCTTCCTAGTGTGTGGACACTTTTCCTCCTTCGCAGCTCTCTCCCGCTGGTGCAGGACCCGTCCCTATCCTTTTGTCTCTGTTTAGTTTTTTCTTTTGCCCTACCCAGGTACGTGGGGGGTTTCTTGCCTTTTGGGAGGTCTGAGGTCTTCTGCCAGCGTTCAGTAGATGCTCTGTAGGAGTTGTTCCACGCGTAGATGTATTTCTGGTGTATTTGTGGGGAGGAACGTGATCTCCGCGTCTTACTCTTCCGCCATCTTCCCGGAAGTCCCCCTCTCTTGCCCCTATCTTAAGGTGACTAAGTTGGAAGTGATCACTTCCATTACCTTGATCTTAGTCACCTCTGTGTAGCCTTGTCTGAGTATCCAGTTTCCTTTAGATAGCTTTCCTTTGTGTTTCCATAGTACTTTGTTATATAGAATCCTCCAGCATTGCTCTCATCCTTTATTGTGGCCATTTTTGTACTTTTCTTCTTGCTTGACTGTAAGCCTTTTGGGGATAGGGACTATGACTTGTTACTTTATACTCCTAATTTCCAGCATGTAGTAGGTATTCACACTTGTTGAATTTCTTGAATGAACAGGTAAGTCCGACCCATATCTAGACTAGTGAGAGAAGAAGATTCAACGTGTGATGAAATGGACTTAACCTGGAAATTCGAGGCAGCATATAATAGCTGTTCCAAGCAGGGGTTGTGGAGCCAGGCTGCCTAGGTTTTATCTTGGCTCTACCTCTCACTAGTTATGGGGCCTTGGGCAAGTCTGTGCCTCAGTTTACTGATTTGTAAAACATAAATAGTAATAGAGTCCACCTCTAACAGTTTTGTAAGTGATGTAAGTGTAAATAAATAAGCAGCCTTCTGGAATCAGAGAATTAATTATTCTACTTAAAGTGTATTTTGTGAAACACTCCCCCCCTAACTGTATAACATTACAGGCAGAATGAAGCCAGTCCTGCTGCTCTATCCTCATGTTTGATCCATCTGGTAATAGTTTTTTTTAAAAAGGTAATCTAGAAGATATAAAAAATACTTGGCAAAGTTAGTGCAGTTTTGTTAATAATAATAACAGTTACCATTTAGTGAGGTTATGAAAGTGCCATTCAAATGAAAGTAGAAAGCACCTTTCACAGTCACAGAAAAATAGTTTGGGGGTTATCTGTTTAGAATAAAATATCTGTTGAGATTATTTTATGCTGCCCTTCCTTCATTAGGAGTTGAATAAATGAGTTTGATAGTTGACAGCTTATTTTCTCTCCAAAAAAATGTAGCTAGAGCAGGAAGAGTCAAGAATATTGCATCTTGGATTTGAATAGTGCTTTTTTACTTTTTGTAAGTATCCCTATGAGGTGGATAAGTAGCACATAGATTATGAATATTTCACTGCTGAGGGAACAGAGGCAGAGGCACCTAACTCACTTGAAATCATCCCGTAGCTAGTCCCTAGGCAGGCTACAGGCAGTAACCTGGAATTCCAGATATGTTTACTAACTTCAATGCTTGTAGTTCTAGGAACCAGTTTTCGTACATAATAGCATTTTTTAGACAATAGTGCTCACTCAAATCAGTCAGTGTCGTTTACCTTTGAGAGGGTTTGCTGCCAAAATCTTGATGCAATTAAAATCTTTGTCAAAAAAGGAATTCCTCATACCTCTGTTCTTAGAGTGTGAACCACGGCACCATGATATAAGTAAAACATGCAGTGGAATTCTTCTGGCCTTTAAGGGAAAACAGTATGAAGCAAAAACACGCAAACCTTTTTACTTGAACCCTGGGTGAACACGTGATTACATCGTCCTCCTCCACCTCCTCCACCTCGCATGTGATTGGAATAGAATTTGAGAGCTGAAAAGGCCCTTCTTATAGTTCATCCTCCCCATTTAACAGATGCAAAAAATGGACTGATGTGTAAAACAGGTTTAAAGAGTTGTAAAGAGGTAACTTGTCCAATGCCATGTAATTAGGTCCCTGGTAATTAGGGAATTGGAAGTCAGGTTTCCTGAGTGGTGCTTGCAATAAACTGTGTTGCTTCCCTCAATTGATGATGTGGTTAACCTGAGAGCCAGGTAAGTGGAAGCATAACTATTGAATCCTTCTACTTGGTTAAGCAAACTTCAAATATTGAGGAGACAGTAAAAGGAAAATAAATCTTAGACTGTAGCAGGAGAGCTATCTACTGCACCAGCACCATGGATAAGGGCCCTTTTTTGTTTTTGAAAATCATGGCGCCACCCTTTGGGAACAGGAAAGATTTGTTTTGTCTATTTATTGCACACTGAGCCCTTGCTGGATGCCAGCCACTTTCTACTAGAAACTGGCAGTACAGTGATGATTAAGACAGTGTGCTTAAGGAGTTGAGAGTTTAGAAGAGAAAACCAACATACAGACAGTCATTATTATTTTTTTTAAATGTGATTAGTTTCTTTGTTTATTCATTCATTCATTTATTCATTCCTTAACAAAGCAGCCAGAGAGATACTTTTATTTTTTATTATTTAAAAAAATATTTATTTATTTATTTGGTTGTGCTGGGTCTTAGTTGCAGCAGGTGGGCCCCTTAGTTGTGGCTTGAGGGCTCCTTACTTGTGGCATGCAAACTTAGTTGTGGCATGCATGTGGGATCTAGTACCCCGATCAGGGATTGAACCCAGGCCCCTTGCATTGGGAGCTCGGAGTCTTAACCACTGCGCCACCGGGGAAGTCCCCAGAGAGATACTTTTTAAAATGTGAGTTAGATCATATTGCTGCTCACAGTCTTCCGGTGATTCTCCTTTCTACTTGTAATTAAAGCAGAGTGCTTAGAATTGCCTGTAAGGCTCTACTCACTTTTCCCCACTCTTCAGACCTCATCCTCTACTACTTGCTTCTTTGCTGGGCTCCTTGATACTTAGTGCCAGGCATACTCCCCCTGCTTGGCAACACGCTTCCCTCAGAAATCCATATGGCTTGTTCTTTCATCTTCAAGGGTTAACTCTCAAATGTCACCTTCTCAGTGAAGCATCCCTTGACTATTTTATTTACAATTGCAGCTGTGGCTCCACTTACCTAGCATGCCTTAGCTCTCTTTTCTGTGCTACTTTTCTCCATAGCATTTCTAACTTATTGTATAATTTAATTCTCTATTTTGTTTGTCTCCTTCATTAGAATGTGAACTCCATGAGGGCAGGACTTTCTGTCTGCTTTGTTTTCTGCTGTACTCTGCATCTAGCATAGTGCCTGGCACACAGGAGGAATTCAACAAGTATTTGTTGAATGAATAAATTCAGCAAACACTTAGCACCTATTACTAACAGGCAATGTGCTGGATTAATTATTTGGTAGAAGTAGTGATGAAGTGCAGTACAGTGGGACCACATGGGAGCAGCTAACCTGGTCTGTGGGATTCATCAGGGAGGTTTCCCGAGAGAATTGACCATTGAGCTGGATTTAGAAGAATGAGTAGGAGGAGGCCAGGTGACAGTCTTCAGATCAAGTTATAAGTTTGGAGGAATGTAACTGGTCTTTATTGTAGCAATTTGAGCTGTGGTTCTCCATAGGGTAGGATAAAATTTCAGAAAACAGGTGCTAGGAGTTGAACTTTGTTTAGCACCTTCGAAGATTTGAGCATAGATTTTAGTAGCAAAGTTGTATATGTATGTATTAATCTTGGTATTAATGAAACCATTCGGGGGTTGGAAATTGCCACAGATTTAGTGGCTTCAAACAACGCATCACTGCAAGGTTTCTCAACCTCCGCATTATTGCTATTGACATTTTGGGGGGTATAAGTCTTTGTTGTGGGTGCTGTCCTGTGCATTGTATGATGTTTAGCAGCATCCTTGGCATTAAAAAATTTGAAATTGGCAATTCCTTAAACACGATATTCATACAACTAACTATTAAAGGTAGAAATAAAGTGCTTTTAAAACAGTTTGCGGGGGCTTCCCTGATGGCGCAGTCGTTGAGAGTCTGCCTGCCGATGCAGGGGACATGGGTTCGTGCCCCAGTCCGTCAAGATCCCACATGCCACGGAGTGGCTAGGCCCGTGAGCCGTGGCCGCTGAGCCTGCGCGTCCGGAGCTTGTGCTCCGCAACGGGAGAGGCCACAACAGTGAGAGGCCCGCGTACCGCAAAAAAAACAAAACAAAACAAAGAAAAACAGTTTGCGGGGCTTCCCTGGTGGCACAGTGGTTAAGAATCCACCCGCCAAGGCAGGGGACACGGGTTCAAGCCCTGGTCCGGGAAGATCCCACATGTCACGGAGCAACTAAGCCCAAGCGCCACAACTACTGAAGCCCGTGCGCCTAGAGCCCATGCTCCACAACAAGAGAAGCCACTGCAGTGAGAAGCCCACGCAGCACAATGAAGAGTAGCCCCCGCTCACCGCAACTAGAGAAAGCCCGCGCACAGCAACAAAGACCCAACACAGCCAAAAATAAATAAATAAATAAATTTATCTATTTTAAAAAATAAACAGTTTGGACCCTGGGAATTGGAGAAGGGTTCACAGAGGAAGAAATATTTGAGTTGGACTTAGAAGGTTTGTATTGGAGGATAAAGGTACATCTCACACAAAGGAAGTCTCATTACCAAAGGCTAGATTGTGTTCAGAATACTCCTGGGAGTTGCCTTCTGGGGAGAAGGGGCAGATGAATGAAACTGGGTTGTAAAGAGTCCTAAATATATGTGAAGGTGAAGGGGCTTAGGCTGTTTTCCTGCACTATTTTCGTTTCTGTTGTTGTCTAACAAATTACCACAAACTTAGTGGCTTAAAACAACACAAATTTATTATCTCTCAGTGGGTCAGGAGTCATGGCTTCAGCTAGGTTTTCTTTTTTTTTTCTTTTTCTTTTTTTTTTTCTCTTTCTTTTTTCTTTGGCTGTGCCACGCAGCTTGTGGGATTTTAGTTCCCTGACAAGGGATTGAAGCCAGGCTCCCAGCAGTGGAAGCGTGGAGTCCTAACCTCTGGACAGCCAGTGAATTCCCTCAGCTGGGTTTTCTGCTAAGGGTCTCAAAGGGATGAAATTAAGGTGTCAGTGGACTCCAGCCTAAGGTCCCCATTTCCTTGTTACCTGTTGGCTGCGACCACTCTCATCTCCTAGAGGCTGCTCTCAGATTCTTGCCTTATAATTCCATAACATGGCTGTTTGCTTTTTCAATACCGGCAGGAAAATCTCTGGCTTAAAATCTCTCCCCCGGGTTGCTTAGGATGAAGTCTTATGTAACAAATCATCAAGGGAATGACTCTTCCATCACTTTTGCTATGCTCTTGGCTAGAAGCAAGTCAGGTTCTACCCACACTCGAGGGAATAACACAGAGGCATGGATATCAAGAGAAGAATTTCTGGAGCCATATTAAAATGTTGACTGCCATATGTACTTTTAGCTCCATGAAGGCAGTAGCCAGGTCTTTTCAAATTTTTTTGCTCAGCATTGTGTCTCTGGTGCCTGGCACATAGTAAGTGCTTTATAAATATTTGTCGAATGAAATCAATGAATGGTAGCGGTTGAGTGTTACTTATGGTTTCAGTTCTTACACTGGTAATTTCACATGGAGAAGCAGTCTAGTTTCTTTGGCATTATTCATTTCTTTAGGTAAAACTATAAACATTTTTACCTGGAATCTTAAAGTAAAACCTAAAATTATTTGTTTATCATAACAAGTGTCGATCAAATCTGTTATCTCAGAGAGACAACACCCATTGGAAAAATAATTTAGGGCTACATTGCACCAAACTGGCAGATTTCTTGTAACAGCCAGAAATGATGGCAGCTTTGGAGTTGTGGAGGTGGTGAGTAGTTAGGTTGTCTGAAGTTTCACAGCTATTGCTAATAACAATAATTTCAAATAATAAACAAGTATTTCAAAACGCTGGAAATACTGATTGTTTTGTAATAACTGCTTTATAATATTGATTTTAGTCTAAGTTGTGCTTAGAACTTTATATATAGTTTGGTGTTATTATTAATTATGGTGGTTCTCCATACTTGTCATAGGAAACATTTTGAGCAATATTTAGATCTTGAGTTATCCGTTGAGAAAGGACCATTTTACCTGCAGAAAATCAGGTATTTCTGACACCAAAGTCTGTGTTTTTCCAGTGGACCTTGCTGTTCAAAATGGGGTTGTGAGAATCTCAGTATGTGCCAGTTGGTCCTGGAAGCCACAAAGTAAGCAAGGCACATCTTCCTGGACTATCAGTTTTAGTGACTATATTCAAAGGTAAAATATTTTTTTCTATTAAAACAAATACAGGTTCAGTATGTTATAGGATAGAATGCAAAATATGAATGAATTCTAAAAATAAATTTCTTACAGCATGTTGCTTTACGTGGCTCCCCCTAGGTTCTCTCTTACCTTGATTTATGGTTACTCTCCTCTGCCCTTCAGGTGTGTCCGTGGACAAGTTTGAGAGGCACTGTACTCTACCAGTCTCCCTTTAACTGGATCTTGGCAGATGGTAAGATTCAGAGACATTTCAGGTGGAGGTTAGTGGTACAAGGAAAGAAAAATCAAGGGCCAGGGTCCCTTTCCCTCTGTCCACAGGAGATATTTGAGGAGACCTGGTCTCCTGGTAGATTGGTGAGGGTCTGGCTGGTCCCAGATGGCCTCAGTCACTCACGGTGGGGGGTGGCATCACAGTAGCTGGAATGATCGATGGCTGAGCCTCTCTGCATTTGGTCTTTTATCCCAAGCTTCTTCCCATGATTCAAATATGGTCCAAAGAAGGCTGTAGCAGAAGCTGCAAAGTCTCTTGAGACCGAGATTCAGCAGTCCCACATTACTTCAACTACATTCTGTTGGTCACAGCAAATTACAAGTGAGCCCAGTGATGGGAGGAGCTGCAAAGACTCAAAAATCTACCAAGTGACCTTGGGCAAGTTACTTAACGCCTCTAAGCCTTAATTTTTTTAATAATCTATAAAATGGTAATAGTAATACCTACTTTCTGGGGTGGTAGTAAGGATGAAATATGTTGTTACATGAAAAGTACAGCTGATAGTAAGAAGCTCAGTAATTGTCATCTGTTACTGTTCTCCTTGTGTTTTTGCCTAATGAAAGCCTGCCCATCCTTAAATGCCACCTTCTTCCTTCCTACAGCCTTCTGTAACTTTTTTGTCTCTTGGAAAATACATTGTCTTAGTGTCTTATTTGATGGGTAGTATATTGCCTTATATTACTGTTATGTATGTACACGACATAGCTCATCTGCTGAAGCCTGTAAGCCTCTGGAGGATGCAGGCCAGTGTTCATGTACCTTTTTGTAGGAGTCCCTGTGCCTAGTTCTCAATGATGTTTAGTGAATGAATTCCATATTATTCGAAAGAAGATACAAGCATTTGTTTTCTGTTGTTGTAATTTGGTCTAGTAAGTACTTTTAGTCAAAGTAAAGAAATAAAAATGTGAAGGGAAAAATTAAGTTCTCCAGATATAAGGTCTCACTATTTACTGTTTAATTAAATTAGGCATATTCACATGGAGAAGATTTTAATTCCCTGAGGGGAAAAAATGGCTCAATTTTACTCTTCTAAAAAATAAATGAATATTTAATTTAGAGTTAAATTGGAGAGAGTTAGAAAAAGAGATTTAAAATCAATAAAGTGCATTTTATTTTAATGGTCATTTCACTTGTTTTCTAACTCCAGGGGTTATGAATTCTGAACTTTAATTAGATCAAAGAACTTTGAAATCTTAGTAAAAAACAGGGTCTGTTGGTTTTTATAAATGTACATAATAAAAAGGCTTTGTTTTTCTAACTTGTGATCATTTCTTGTTGTGCAAAATAAATGTGAGTGCTTCTATAACATTCTTAAGGAATCTTGTGTAGGAATCAGGTTCAACTTGCCTAATGCTAATAGCATGAAGTCGGGGTACAGTGTGGAAAGGTAAAAAAAAAAAAAAAATCTTGCATCTGCTGTTACATGTTGTTAACTCCCTCAGCAGACTTTAAATCATTTCAAGTACAATGATAGTGTGGGAGGTAAATTAACTAACCATTAACAATCTTATAAATACACAATTAACATGCCAACATTTATATGACACATTGATGGGGCAGCAGTAATTTTTGATTGGGAGTTTGCAGACCTTTGAGAAGCCCCAGGCTGTTGCTTATTCAGACAGGTTTTCACAGATTGCAGGTGAGGGCAGCTTGAAGTCTGTCTGGCAGAGGGAAGTGAGTGTGTAGTGTTTTGAAAGTCCAGGAAAAACCACTGGCTGGACTTGAGCATTTGAAGTCACGTTACTATCTCAGGTCCTTAGGGAGTGAAGAAGTATAAGGAGGGCGCATTTGCTTCTGGTGGGGTTATTTAAAGAGACAATATTTTAGGTATGGACTTTGTAGCTGAAGTTGCATGAATTTCTAGGGATTTTCAGAAAGATACTTAGACCTAACTGGGGATTTAAAGTAAACCCTTCTCTGTGGTTTCAGGTCAACAGGTAGATGATCTCTGGAGTTCATTTCATGTGTAAAATTTTATGATTTTTAGTTTTGAACAATTATTAAGTGTGCTGCTTCTTTCTTGCTGTTGTACAAATCACTGTTGCATTAGTGGAGGGAAGGCTAAGGGTCTAGTCTACTGCATAACACGTTTACTGTCTTACATCTTTCACAAGGACCCACAAATTTCTCTCAGGCCCTGGAACTCAACAACAGGATTTAAAAAAATCATGTTTATTATAGCTGTTGTAGTTTTTGTTCCTCTTTGTTTTGAGAGGCTATAGAGTGGTTAAGATCCCAAGCTCTTGGGTTTATTGGTTCTATTTACTTGGTTCTATTTACTTATTAGCGCTCTGGGTTTGGGCAGGTTTCTTACTTTGCCTCAGTTTTTTCATCTATAAAATGGGGGTAAAAATAGTTACCATCTTATGGGGTTATTTTGAGAATTATATGAATTAATCCATGTAAAAAGGGAACAACAAGTCTAGCTTTTATAATAAGTTAAGGTTAGTTATTATCATTGCTTTTTGCTTCTGGGATTCTCCATTCTACCTGCAGAAAATGTACATGGCATGCACTGGCTTATGGATTCATATTAAGTTACTTCTCCTTTGCCCATCTACTTTTTTACTGTCTTGTACCTTATGCTTTTGTTTTTGTTTTTTTTAATAATACATTGCAAATAAAGTTTGGAGGGTGTATGTGTATAAAGTTATTATTAAGAATATACTTATATTAAGACTTGATACCCATTTAAGCCTACTAAAAATTTACTCCCCTGTTAGGACGTGCTTCAAGTTACCACAGGTAGGTTACATGATCATTAGTGAACACAAATCAAATGGTTATGTGAAGTGGTAATAGCATCCAAGTTGCACCTGGAACCACACTTAGCATACAGTAGGAACTTAATAAATATTTGTTGAATGAATGAATGAATGAAGTATGAAAGGAGACCATCCGGTACATTAAAAATGGCCATGTCATTTTGGGACATCTCTTACTATCCTCCCACTCACTCTCTGTGGTTGTCCCTTTTGCTTCCTTTTTTTTTTTTCTGGCTGTGTTGGGTCTTTGTTGCTGCGCTGCGCGCGAGCTTTCTCTAGTTGCAGCGAGCGGGGGCTTCTCATTGCGGTGGCTTCTTCTGTTGTGGAGCATAGGCTCTAGGCGTGCGGGCTTCAGTAGTTGTGGCGCATGGGCTTAGTTGCTCTGTGGCATGTGGGATCTTCCTGCACCAGGGCTCGAACCTGTGTCCCCTGCATTGGCAGGCAGATTCTCAGCCACTGGACTACCAGGGAAATCCCTGCTTCCATTTTTAGTAAAACAAATCTTTATGCTTTGAGGAACCTGGAGTTAGAAAGTGGGAAAATCTGAAAAGTAGGACATCTACTAACAATCTAATTATTGTTTATCTGATAGCTTAATGGTATATATTAAAAAGCACTGACTATCTCGGAGAGTCAAGAATTGGTGACGTTCAGGGAAGGCATTCAAGGCCATTTGTAAAAGTGAAGAGCAGCATCCCTAAACCATGTCTGTGAAACTCAGTTATACATTGATATGTTTTAGTGTTTCTAGAGGAAAAAATGTCTAGGGATCAAATAAGCTTGGAATTTGGAATATATTACGTTACTAGATTACCCCCTCTTGGAGATTCACAATATATAATACATTAGTAGTTTAAAAACTTTGAGAAGTGCTGTAATTAAACAGCAAGAAAAAAGCCTATTTAAATTTGTTTAATCTGGCATTTAACAGACATTAAAAAATTGTGGTAAAGTATGTACAACGTAAAATTTACCATTTTAACCTTTTTTTTTTTTTTTTTTTTTTTTTTTGCGGTACGCGGGCCTCTCACTGTTGTGGCCTCTCCCGTTGCGGAGCACAGGCTCCTGACGCGCAGGCTCAGCGGCCATGGCTCACGGGCTTAGCCGCTCCGCGGCATGTGGGATCTTCCCGGACCGGGGCATGAACGTGCGTCCCCTGCATCGGCAGGCGGACTCTCAACCACTGCGGCACCAGGGAAGCCCCCTAACCATTTTTAAGTATACAATTCAGTGGTATTAAGCACATTCACATTGATGTGCCATTAATACCATTCATCTCTAGAACTTTTCCATCTTCCCAAACTGACACATACCTATTAAACACTTACTTCCCAATTCTCCCCTCCCCCCAGCCCCTGGCAAAGACTATTCTACTTTCTGTCTCTATGAATCTGACTACTCTAGGTACCTCATATAAGTGGAGTCATGAAGCATTTGTCCTTTTCTGACTAGCTTATTTCATTTAGCGTAATGTCCTTACGGTTCATCCATGTTGTAGCATGTCTTAGAATTTTCTTACTTTTTAAGGCTCAGTAACTTTCCATTGTTACGTGTTTACCACATTTTGTTTATCCATTCTTTACCAAGTATTTTTAATTACTGTGTAGTATTCCATTGTATGTATGTGTCCTGGCATATGCAATGTTGATGGATATTTAGGTTACTTTCAGATCTTCAGTATTACAATCCTGAGACAAATATTTTTGCAGTTATTTCCTTCGAGCAGATCCTAGAAGTGGGGTTGTCCAAAGGGTATTCATGTTTTACACTTTGATATATACTACCAAATTACCCTCTAAAAAGTCCCAATTTTCATTCCCTCTTATAGTGCACAAGAGTGCCCATTTCTCTGAACCCCTGCCAGCATTTGGTTTTAAAGATCTTTGACCTTTGCACAACTGATCAGAGAAAATAACTTGCTTTTTTGTCTGTGTTTGGAATATCTTTGTTTTAGAAATCATATCTACCTTCAAATGATAATTTGCTGCTGTCCAAGTGATTTAAAATGTATTCTTTTGGTTGTGAAAAGTAGTTTTGGCATAAGTTGATAGTGACAATTTTGAAGGGTGACAATTTTGAAGGGCACATTGTAGAGAAGCTCTTGTGCCTTTATTAATTTTTTTAAAAAGCAATTCTTTCTTTATAATCACACTTACACACGACATGCTCATATATGACTTATCTCTGAAACAAAATTGTGTAGTCCTTGGAAGTCAGACAGCAACATTTATTGAATTCCAGCTGTGTGTAAGATTCTTTGTTGCCAGAAAGGATATGGTATTATGGCCCCTGTCCTTGTGGAACTTCCAGTCTGAATCCTCAAGTACATCATAGGAGGTGGAAAACATGTTTCCCAGGGCAGCCCTGTGGGAGCCCTGTCAGAACTGGAAGTGAATAAATATTTGTTGAGTGATTCCTACAGATTCCTCACTGTATGAAGTCATAGTGTACTAATAGAGAAGGTATCTGCTCATGTTAGGGCGTTTTGGGGGCTTCTGTTCTGTTAGGATAGTTAGGGAGTTGGTATGTGCCTTCAGAAGTGTTTGCCCATAACTTTTCTTCATAAGAGGTGATGGAACAGGTTCATTTTCCTGAAAAAGATTCTGTTGAAGGTACCCCAGTGTAGTTTTGCCGCTTTGTCCTTTGACTTTTTGGTGCCAGAACACCCATTAAATATGTGGCTTCTCACTGAAAGCCCTTGTTTTTGCAGGGGAGAACTAATCAATATGAAGTTGAAAACACCTGCCCCTATGCTGGTGCCTAGTTGCCTCACTTTCATCGGGAAGATACTTGTCGTGATTGCTACAAAGATGTTTGTAGATCTGTTGATCTGTGATTCCATGGTTCTGTTACAAAACAAATACTGTCATAACTAAATCTATGGTTGTATACATCTTTGTGGTTATATAAGAACTTATTTTTACAAGTGAAACTTAAATGCTTCCCTTTATTTCTGTAATTTTTTTCTGATTAATACACTTAAAGTGGTGGGCTGACATTATTGTTTCTGCGACTAAATGTCTCAGATATTTGACACTTAGAAGAATCCCATGATATTAGGAAATATACTAAGTCTATATTAGGGTATAAACTTTTTGACTCAGGCATACCTTACTCACCTTTGCATTTCCTGTTAGCTTCAGTGTAAAGTAAGTACTTAGTGAATATTTAAGGGAAAAAATGAAAATTAATGTAATTCACTTGATCAGAGATGCTCCTTAGTCAAACTTACTCTTAATCTCAGTATCTTTAAGATCCACCAGGTGAGGTTAATAGGATATGTTGCCAGACAAAAAATTTAAAAACTTCAGTTAGCTATAATGATTTTTAAACTAGATTTCCCCCTATGTTCCATTTCTAGAAGAAACAAATGACAAGAAAATCTGGTGTTCTAGGTCTTTCTAAAAATAAATATCTTCTAGGACTGTTCCTAGGAACATATTCAGTCTACCGTTCACATTCCTTGCACTTCATAATGCTTTTAGAGGAGCAGGGAGGTGACCCAGATGACCTGCAGAGTCCTGTGTTACAAAGGAAGCATGCACTTATTTTACCTGCTGTGAACTTAACGATAGAAGGATAAATTGTTGATATATTTTAGGATTATTTTAAACAAGAATTGAAAACTGAAGTTGGTAATGATATTTTTACCATCAGCATCATCATTATTACTAATAACAGCTAATTTTAAATTATGTACCAGCTGTTCTTTTGAGCATTTTACCTACCTAATATTCTATATATCCTTTCTTCCCTGCAATCCCCATTTCACAAATGAAGAAAGAAAACAGGCTCACTGAGGTTAAAGTTATTTTGACCAAGATCACATAGCTAGCAAGTGATAGGGCCAGGATTTGAACCCAGTTCTGCCTATAGGCCCTTAGGTTCCTAACTACTGTTCTGTAATATTTTCTTTGTTGAGTATTCCCATTTAACTGAGGAGGTACCATTTTGTTCCCAGAATAAACATTGTTACAGTTTTAACAGGATTCAGGAAGCAGTTCTTATAATTAGGTTTCTAAAATAAGAAATTAATCTGGTAGCTGACAAGTTTGATTAATAAGTTTTATTTTAAAAGCACAATACTATCTTAAATCAGAAGGAAGAAAAATGTATTTATTGAACAAAATTACTTTGGTGGTCCGTTTTTGTAAAATTCCTGGTAACTCAGGAAGCATTGTCTGTGCCCTTTTAGACATTTCACAACCATATGGCAGGAGGGGGAAATGTAAACTGAAATACAGTTTCATGCTTTAGCACATCGTTTGAGGAAAATACAGCTTGTTCCCCCATGACCTTATAAAGTAATGAGAAGACTGCATGGGAATGAAGGGAGAAAGAAAGGAAAATTTATTGTTTTAACAGTGGTTATATACTTTGAATGGCCTAAGGAGTTACTGTTACTTGTTTTGTAAAAGAGTAAGCCATCTTCTCTGATACCATGGAGATCTCATTGACTAGAGTGGTAGCCCCTAGAGCTTATAAGGATTTCCTTTCAGCTTGGACTTAATCCTTTTAAGCTCCTAGCTACAGGGACAAATGTTGATTTTCAAGGTAGCATTTTACCACATTGAATTTGTTTGAAAAATGATTCAGTCATTTTCTGCCTTATTCTTAAATGTTGCTGTGTACATCGTGTTTCTAGGTAGGTGAGCCCGTGAAACAATATGAAGAGAAGAAAATAGCCTTTTAAGGAAACTGGCCCACAGAAAGGATGGCCTTCTTGGACAATCCAACTATCATTCTAGCTCATATTCGACAGTCACATGTGACCAGTGATGACACAGGAATGTGTGAGATGGTTCTCATTGATCATGATGTTGACCTAGAGAAGATTCATCCTCCTTCAATGCCTGGAGACAGTGGGTCAGAAATTCAGGGAAGCAATGGTGAGACTCAGGGCTATGTATATGCCCAGTCAGTCGATATTACCTCAAGTTGGGACTTTGGTATTAGAAGACGCTCAAATACAGGTAAACATTGCCTTTTAGTCATGTCTTCTGAGCTTTAAATCAGTAAACAATCTTATAGAATAATGCATAATGTTGGCATGGGTTTAATGGGGAAAGTTACTGTGCATTAACAGGAATGTGCATGTATTACACTAACAGTGAGTCTAAGCAATCTCTCCATCTCTGCGACTGTGAATGGAGAGAGTCTCTGGAGTGATGCTGTTAGAAGGAGGTAGACAGAAGAGGGATAGGGAAGCAGACAGAGGAAGAATAGGTGAAAAAGTTGGCTATGAGAGGAGCGTTCTGTTTCTAAAAAGTGACGGTGTAGAGAGGGAAGTGGACTGTTTCGTGTATCTTCACAGAGCAACATTATTCCCAGTAGACAGACTACCTGGAGGCAGATTTCAGGTTGACATGATAAAGAAACTTTAATACAGAGAGCTGACCAGCCAAGGGTGCTGCTGCCCGAGACAGTTCTTGCCCTGGAGGAATTGTAGCGGGGTATGGGGTTCGGAGGGAGGCTACTGAATATTTGTTAGGCCTGCTTTTAGTAGGAATTCCTACACTGGGTGTGAGATTAGAAAAGGTGCCCTGTTTTTGATACATTACCATTATTTAGTTGATCTCTACCCTTTGATAATTGTGGCTTGAAAATGCTCAACTTTAGCATATATCTATTTAGTCGTTAGCTTTGAAACACTTATCATTCCCCTTTTCCAGCTTAAGTTTTTTGGGAGCATTTCAAGGGCAATGTGATAAACCAAGTCCTTTACTTAGATAAATTATTTAGACTTTATAATCTAGTTCAAATATGACAGGGTATTCTACAAAATAATTTTTTTTTTTAGATAATCAAAAAAAATAATCTCCTAATCAGTAGCAATAACCTGCTAACTCCCAGGAAAAGTAACGGCAGGATATATAGTAGAACATTGAAAATATTTATATGTTTATTTTCACAGTCCAAATGTAAAATGTATGTAAAGGAGTACTGCAGGTAGAGCAGGATACAATTCACAGTGCAAAGCATGTTAAGGTTTTGGTTCAGAATTCAGCATTCTGTGACATCTACAAAGAATAATTTGCTCTTGTGATGAAAATAATTAATAGCATTTCCCAGTATCTAAAGGAACTTTTATCAAAATAGGATTTGAGTGAAGGTTTGAATATAATTTAGAACCATTGATTCTAGGTTCTCTAGTTGAAACTGACTTCCTTGCAAGTTATTGAGATGATATCTTTTATGACAGGTTGAATGGATTTCAGTAGGAGAATGCTGCTAAATTGAGAGCTTTATGATTATATTACTTTGCTGTACCCTTCACATTTATTAATTGCAATTGAATGTATTTTTCTTCCGTGGAATTTGGTTAGATATAGTGACATTGTCAGAATGCTTTTGCCAGCATAGTTTAATTTTCTGGCAAGATTAGTTTCAGTGTTTCCCTACCACAAGGCTAAGGCAGGAATGTAAGATTTCCTATCTTGGAAATGGTTGCAAGAAAACTTTATTTTATTTATTTATTTTATTAGCGTTGTGCCAGGATAGGAAGTTGAAGATTAGCAAGAGGAAACTAATTTGAAGAGGTGACATCAGTTGTGACTTTCTTTTCCATTGTAGTCTCCGTTTGCAGCAGTTGTTAATGTATGCTGGACAGTATTTCTTTAAAAGATCAGTTCACTGACTTTTGAAGGTTGATCAGCCAGTGGTAATATAATCACAAATGTACAATTTTAGATGATGCTTTTGTTATTGTTGTTGGAATTTCTTAAGCTAGTACTTGGATGCTAATAATTAATTAGGATTGTGAGGTATCCTAGCGACCAGGGAATTTACTTTTTAATCCTTTCAGCATATCTTAAAATTTTGTATAAGAAAAATTGTTCTTTTTAAGATTTGACTAATGTTACAAAGATACAAATCATTTATTTTACTACCTATAAACTGTTTCAGCCCACTGAAGAAAAGCTATGCTAATTTATATAGCTTTGACATTTTATAATTTTCATGATTTTTAGATAAAGGATTTTATATTTAAAACTTTAATAGTCTAGTCTGAGTTCATTTATCTTTAATTTTTGAAACGGGTAGAGTAATTCATAACAGTAATTTTATTCCTGTAATGTAATATTCACTTCAGTTCATTTGTGCATTAAAATTCCTTTAAGACCGTTATTAATGATTTATATAATGAAATGTCATATTAATCACAGAAGTTTTCACATTTTATTATTCTCTTCCATGTTAATACTATCTTTATGATCTCTATTAATGTTTTATATCCTCTAATTTCAATTATAAATCAAGAATATTTTCATGTTTTTGTTGGTATTTGCTTTTCAGGGGTGCCACCTTTAAAATTTTATGACTTTTTCCCTACATATGCAATATAAAACATCTTTATTCATATAAAGGTAGTTAATTATGTCTTTGTTTATAGTAAACTTTCATTGACAAACTTATAGTTATAATATTTCTTTTCAAGCTCAAAGATTAGAACGACTCCGAAAAGAGAGACAAAACCAGATCAAATGCAAAAATATTCAGTGGAAAGAAAGAAATTCTAAGCAATCAGGTAAATTGAAATAATTTTAATTGTTAATTTGAGATTTATATATTTAGTTTATATTATTATATAAGAGCTTTTAATTTTAATTCATCCTTTTAAATCCTCTAGGCAGATACCTCTGTGTTTTAAGCTTTGAACTCTTTCACTTGGGTGCCTTGGCCTGCTGAAGCTGTGTGTTCTTTAGGTCTTGTCTTTTTGGCCACTCCTTCTCCTGGATCACAAGAATTGACGAGTGCAGGGCATATTTTGTAGAAACTGTTGTACCAGTACCTTGTTCTTAGAGCCAAGGTGTACCTATGATTTGGATGGGCCTCTGGATTGTAGGTCCCTCCTGGCAGTTCTAACCTAGACTTGCCCTTGCCTCATTATCCCCAATAACAATCTTTTTTGCATATATGCTAATTCTTTTCCTTTAGCTTACAGACCATTATGTTGCTGGTATTAGCATTTGCAGTATGTGTTCATGTGGTATGTATTGATACATTAAAAAGCTGGCTGTCTTATATATTTTCAAAGCTTCAATCTCAGCAGGGAGAGAAGACTTTTTGAGAAAGTACAAAATAGAATGCTATTAAAATATTTTCTAATGTTTTATCATGTTTCCTAGACTTTTTTTTTTTCTTCCTTTGAAATAAATGTCTGCAGTTGTCTTTTATATCTTCTTAGCACCTCCCACTACCACTCTGGCATATAATACATGTCCAATCAATTTTTGCTGACTGACTCCTTTGCTACATAATATTTATGAAACCAGTAATATTAATGATTATCACTTTAACAGCAGCACCTACGTAGTGCTGTGGTAAGTACCTTATGTGCATTACCTCCAATGCAATGGTCTTAGAAGGTGTAGGTATCATTGCTGTCGTTAACAGACGAAACAGAGGGTCACAGAGGCTTAACTTCTAAAGTTACAAGGCTAGGAAGTGGTGGTGCAGTAGAGCCATGTTTTGTATCTAGCACTGTCTGCACGTAAAGGCCAATCTCTTTCTGCTAAACCATGTCATATAAAGTGGTTATTGCTTTCTCCTACTGCAATTGTAAACCCAGGAGTGTTCAATGGGTATGATTTTCTTAATGATTGCTTCTAAATAACGACTGTTTAGAATGAGAAATCCACTTCTTTCTCTTTTTTGTATCTCACTTCCGTGACTTCCTATAGTTCTTCTTGAATGTCTTTTTAGTTTTGCTCTTGGTACTTTAAAAATCTCTCCAGGCTGGCCTTTTCTGTTGATCTAGTTAATACTTCTCTCCGTTATATTTAGCATAAACTGGAAAACCCTTATATCTTTTATTTTGTCTACTTTCTTCAATATTTTTGTATGTCTTAATGTTTTTCCTATTTATCTCTCCTTAATGAAGTCAGAGCCAGTTTAATAAGCCCATCGCTCCAGCTACCCTTTGTTTTGCCTTCTTCACTTCCATATCTTAAAATGATCATAAATAAATAAATTAATAAATAGAGTAGAGCATCTCAAATGTATCTTCATTAACCCCTTTCACAATGTGAGAAGTAATTTCTTCAACCTACATTTTGATGCATCTAATAAGTTTTGGTACTCCCCCGCCCACTCCTTAAAGTCTAATCCACTTTAACTTTTGTTCAGTGTTTCACAGAATGTGCTGGAGAAACAAATAGTCCCCTGTTGGCTTTCATTTTAACCACACTGTCCATTATGTATATCTGCTTCTCTCTCCCTCAGTTTCCTTCCCTTTATTTCTGTCTCAGAGATTTCAGTAATTGACACTGTGATCTTATTTCTGGAAGAGCTCCTTAATGTGCCTGCCCATGCTTTGAGATGTTGACCTTGATTCTGGCCAGACCAGTAGCCTGCCTGGTGGTTACTCTTGATGGTTAGGGTGAACCTCGTCAATGCACAGAAGAATGCCTTTGAATTTTCTGTTAAGCTGGGTTCTATCATTACCACAGACTGGCACTCTGGTTATCCTGAAATGTGTTAGAAAAGTGGAGTTCGCAGTCCATTAAACATCTCCCTGGCAAATGGATCAGCCATTCTATTTTCACACATCTCTCAAATACATACTCTCTTTTGGCAAGAAATGCCACCACAAAATCATTTTGATATTAATTGGGAATTTTGGCTAGGTAATCATTCATTCATTTCCTCATTCTTTTTCTGCTAATTACATTTTGTGAAAAATCCTTTCATCTGTTTTTTATCTTTGTTTTATTTCATTTCCCACTAGAAGAATCATCATTATGAATATGATGACCTCCCATGGAATGTTCTTTTTCCACACTTATTCTATCTGCTACATCCAGTTTATTCTTTAAGATACTGCCTAAATGCTTCCTTTTCATAGAGGAGTTAGAAGGGATCTTAGAAACCATCTGGTCCATACCTCGAAGTTCTTTATGAACCTACTGACCCATATGCCACGAGACCACATGGTAAATGTAATACCTTATAGTAAGATTCTTTTAGTATTTCTGTAACTAAAACTGCATGGATAAATGTGAAGACGATGTCATTGGAAGACAGCTTTGTCAGGAATAATCTCAAATCAAAGACTAGTATTTTTAATTTTATTGTTTTAAAATGGTGTTGGTATATTATTTACAAAATTGATTATTCTTATTTATTGAGTCATTTAACAAGTATTTCTTTTACAACTTCTGTGTGCGTAGTAATTCTGTGCTAGGTGCTTTGGGGAATACATGATTCCTGTCCTTAAGAAATTTGAAGTCTAATTGGAATTCAAGGCTATTTACATGTGAAGTTAAATAATAACTTAAAACAGTAATGTAGTTTTTATCAGTTACTTATGAATATTCCTGAAGTTTTCTTACTATAACTTCTATTATTGGTTTCTTAAGACAACAGTTCCCAGATACAATGGCTGTATAAAAGTCAGAAATGCACCCAAAAGTACACATTATAATGACATTCTATATACATTTCTAGGCCCTGTCTGTGTAATTCCTGATTCAGTAGGTAGAGGTTGGGGTCCACAAATATATATTTTTCAGAAGCTCACTGGGTGATTCTGATGGGTAACCAGCTCTGAGCACCACTGAATTATAATATGCCAGCCACTAACTTTACTTCATCTTCATGCAAGCAGAGCAAATTAGCTGTTAATATTTCTGTATTATTGGTGGGAAAACTGGAGGACAGAGGCGCTAACTAACTTTCCCAAGTTACTTACTTACAAGTAGTTACAAAGTCAGAATTCTCCTGGCCAGTCTGATCCCAAACACTGTAGTCTCTCCACTGTGCTCCATTCTCTCCCATACCATAGGCAGAAAGGAGCTGCTCCTGGAGCTTTGAATATTGAGGAGTCTTTGGGGTTCCCTTGTACCTTTCTTTCTCTGTGTGTCAGCTACAGCCAATGTTCAGGAAAGGTACCAAAGCTTCTATATTAAAAACTTTCAGTTGAAAATAATGAAAAGCAAGTGAAGTCAAAGTTGAAGAGCAGCTTGAAGTTGAGCAACTCAAGAAGTATAGCTGTGTCTTATGAATGGCTTAGAACCAGGAAGAAGGGCTCTGTGACCTTTTCCAATCTTATCTCTGCTTTTTTGTGACCCTCTGCTCTCTCCTTCCTCCTCCCATTCTGCTACCTATCCCCACAACTACTTTTTCTGCTTTTCTGATCCAGAGTTATTCATTCAACAAGTATTTATTTAGCTCCCACAGTATGCAAAGGCAGTTATGCACTATTATAGGTCTAGAAGGTAGAGCAGTGAACAAGACAAAGTCCCTCCCCTCGTGGAGGTTGTTAGGGAGAAAGGCATTTAAACGAACATAGGAGGTCAGGTGTCAGAATGGGAGAAGTGGCATAGAAAACAATATCCCCCAACTAAGGTCGGTAAGGAATGCTAGGCATGGGATTGAGCTGTTTTATATAGGGTAATCAGGGAAGGTCTCATTAGGAAGGTGGTGGATGAGCAGAGATCTGAAGGAAGTGAAGGAGTGAGCCAGGCAGATACTGGGAGATGAATGTTCTAAGATGAGGGAACAGCAAGTGCAAAGGTTCTGTGGCAGAAGTGTGACTGATGTACTCAAGGAATAGCAAGGAAGGATGCTTGTTGGTTAGAGTAGAGTAAGCAAGGGAAGGAGTGAGGTCAGAGAAGTAAGTAGTGGGAGACCTGATCATGCACAGTCCTATAAGGACCCTGGGTGAGGTGGTTTGATCAGAGTACTGATATGATGTGTGACTTACTTTTTACTTTTTTTTTTTCCTAGCTTGAATTTCATTTAAAACAACTATTATAAAATTTTTCAAACACAAAAACAAAGAAAAAAAAATTTCAAACATATACAAAAGTAGAGAGAATGGTGTCATGAACCCCACGTGCCCATCACCCAGCTTCAGCAGTTAGCAATATATGTTTCGTCTTGTGTCATTTAGACATTCACCTCCCCTCCCCTCCCAGATTATTTTTAAGCAAATCCTAGCTATCATATAATTGCATACCTAAATACTTACGTGTTTGTTTATTTATTTATTATTTATTTTATTTTTGGCTGCATTGGGTCTTCGTTGCTGTGTGCAGGCTTTCTCTAGTTGCGGCGAGCGGGGGCTACTCTTCGTTGCGGTGCGTGGGCTTCTCATTGAGGTGGCTTCTCTTGTTGCGGAGCACGGGCTCTAGGCACGTAGCTTTGGCACGCGGGCTCAGTAGTTGTGGTTCACGGGCTCTAGAGCACAGGCTCAGTAGTTGTGGCACACGGGCTTAGTTGCTCTGCGGCATGTGGGATCTTCCCGGACTAGGGCTCAAACCTGTGTCCCTTGCATTGGCAGGCGGATTCTTAACCACTGCGCCACCAGGGAAGCCGTGTGTGTTTTTTAACATGTAATAAAACTGCTCTACCACTATCCTCCAAAAATTAGCAGGAATTCTTTACTATTATCAAATATTTTCCTGATTGTCTCAATTTTTTTCCTGCCACCCCCCATTTTGTTTGTTCAGGTCTAGATCTAAGGTCCACACCTTACTTTTGGGCAATGTGTCTCATTTCCTTTTTAATCTATAGATTCTCTTTCATTTTTTATTCTTGTAATTTATTAGTTGAAGAAACTGGGTCATTTTGTCCCATAGTATTTCCTACATTCTGGCTTTTGCTAATCATATCCCCATGGTTAATATGTTCCTCTGTCCTCTTTATTTCCTATAAACTGGTGGTTAGATCTACAGAATTGCTCAGATTGAAGTTTGATTTTTGGTAAGAACACTGTGTACATGCTGATCTGTATTTTCTATTGCATCATTTTAGGAAACATGGAATGTCTTACTGTGTTTTTTGTAACAAGATTGATGGTGGAATCAGGCCTTACCATCCATTATTAAATTACTCCCATCAGCTGTTCATCTGATAGTTTTAGTGGCCATTAATGAGTATCACCTAGATTCATTATTTCATTAAGAGGTGTGAAATAGTGATTTCTAATTTTATCAACTTGTTTTATATGAAGAACTTTCCCTAATCTATTATTGGCTATCCTCAAGTATAGTCCCTACAAGAACAGCAGGATAAATGCTTGCTTCTTTACCTTTGTCAGTTGTTTTCAGAATGAAGAGTTTGTTCCCTAGCATCCCATGTAGATGACCAATGAGGGTTTTTTTTCCCTTTGTATCATTATGCACTCATGGGTTTTTAAGCATAATTTATATTTTTCAATTCATTGCAGTTATTCTTTTTTTATGCTGAAATTGTCCCTTTGTATAGTGAGTCCCTTCACATTTGCTGCTAAGTTCTTTTGACACAATTCCAGTAATCTTTCATAGTTTCCTTGCTTTCTTGTGTAACAAGATGTTGCAGGTTCATCTTGCACATTTTCTTCCCCAAATCTGGAATCAGCTGTTTTTCCAGGGAGTCTTGATTCTTTTTAGTGGTAAATGGCATTAAGAGACCACAACTGAGCTCTAGGGGGGCTCACTGGATTGATTTTTGTTTTCCTTGTAGGCCTTTTAAGGGAGTATAGCTCAGAAAAAAATAAATTTTTAAAGAGAATACATTGTGAGTTAATGCTGATAATTCCAATTCAGATTTAGGAATTTTTACTTTTGATTTTATGTTTATGTATGCTTTCTCATGCTGAAAATCTTGGTTCCAGAATAGAAATACCAATGTTATTATTAACATTATGATTAGTGAAAACAGTTTAAGATTTTTTTTTGTCTTTTTGATATGTTCTAATAGGGAATGTACAGTCAAATTACTATATGATAAAGTTACTTAAAATAATTCCTCTCTTTGTAGTTAAACTGCCAACTAAATATTACACTTAAGTTCATTTTTAATTTTGCTTTTATTTTTAGAGGTTGCACTTTTTCTTTATTAATTACACAAAACATTTACATGGTTGTAAAGTTAAATACATAAAACAGGGTAAACCAGAGAAATCTAGCCTCATTCCTTGTCTTCTACTCTTTTAGATAGTCATTTTAAAAAAGGTTTTGACTTTTCTGTCCACTTACAAATATATATAAGCATATTTACATTCATATTCCCCTCTTTTTAAATTAAAGATAGCATAATACACACTATTTTATGCAATCCATTTTTCATTTAGCAACACATCCTGAGAATTACTCTGGAGCAATACGTAGAGATAGGTTTCATGATGTGGTTGTACCATAGTTTAGCCAACCAGTCCCTTGTTGAGGGATATTTGATCGTTTTCAGGCTTTTGCTGTTGCAAATGGGACTGCAGTGGAAAGCGTCATGCATATTAGTTTAGTTTTGTTTTTTTGCCAGTGTCTCTAGGATCAGAATCCTGAAAGTGGTATTGTTGGGCCAAGGGGTAAATATATGGTTTTCTTCGACATTGTTACATTCCCCTTTATTGAGATTTTGCTGTTTTTCATTCCCTCTAGTAATGTGTCGAGTGTCTGTTTCCTGATAGAAGTGGAATGGTATCATAGTATAGTCTTTTGGTTTTTTTTTTTAATATATGTATTTATTTATTTATGGCTGTGTTGGGTCTTCGATTGCTGTGCATGGGCTTTCTCTAGTTGCGGTGAGCCGGGGCTACTCTTTGTTGCGGTGTGCGAGCTTCTCATTGCGGTGGCGTCTCCTGTTGCAGAGCCCGGGCTCTAGGTGTGTGGGCTTCAGTAGTTTTGGCTCACGGGCTCAATAGTTGTGGATCACGGGCTCTAGAGCGCAGGCTCAGAAGTTGTGGCGCACAGGCTTAGTTGCTCCGCGGCATGTGGGATCTTCCCGGACCAGGGCTTGAACCTGTGTCCCCTGCATTGGCAGGCAGATTCCTTTTTTTTGCGGTACTCGGGCCTCTCACTGCTGCGGCCCCTCCCGCTGCGGAGCACAGGCTCCGGACGCGCAGGCTCAGCAGCCATGCCTCACGGGCCCAGCTGCTCCGCGGCCTGTGGGATCCTCCCGGACCAGGGCACTACCCGTGCCCCCACATCGGCAGGCGGACTCTCAACCACTGCGCCACCAGGGAAGCCCGCCAGGCAGATTCTTAACCACTGCGCCACCAGGGAAGTCCCTCGTAGTATAGTTTTAAATTGCATATTTCTTATTATGAAATGTGGTTGAACATCTTTCCATTTGTTTAAGAGCTCTTTGAGGGGCTTCGCTGGTGGTGCAGTGGTTGAGAGTCCGCCTGCCGATGCAGGGGACGCGGGTTCGTGCCCTGGTCCGGGAAGATCCCACGTGCCGCGGAGTGCCTAGGCCCGTGAGCCATGGCCGCTGAGCCTGCGCGTCCGGAGCCTGTGCTCCGCAACGGGAGAGGCCACAACAGCGAGAGGCCCGCATACCACACAAAAGAAGAGCTATTTGAATTTCTTTTTCTGTGGATATTATATATTTTTTGTCCATTTTTCTATTGGGTTGTTGGTCAGTGTCTTCTCTACTTTGAGAATCTTTATATATTAGGAAGTTTTTATTTTTATTATTTTTTGCGGTATGCGGGCCTCTCACTGTTGTGGCCTGTCCTGTTGAGGAGCACAGGCTCCGGACGCACAGGCTCAGTGGCCATGGCTCACGGGCCCAGCCGCTCTGCGGCATGTGGGATCTTCCCAGACCGGGGCACAAACCCCTGTCCCCTGCATCGGCAGGAGGACTCTCAACCACTGCACCACCAGGGAAGCCCAGGAAGTTTTTATTTTTATGTCATCAGATTTATCAATTTTCTTCTTATTCTGAAGTTTATAACTTTTTTTTTCTTTATTAAAATTAAAAAAAAATTTGGGCTGCACCAGGCAGCATGCGGGAGCTTAGTTTCCTGACCAGGGGTCAAACCCGTGCCCCCTGCAGTGGAAGCGTGTAGTCTTAACCACTGTATCACCAGGGAGGTCCCTATAACTTGTATTTTAAAAGACTCATTGGCTGCTGTGTTGAGAAGAGACAGTGGTCTGGGTTGGGGTGGGGGAGGCAAGGGTGGAAACAAGACCAGTTTGAAGGTGGTGGTAATAATCCAGCTTTGGTAGCTATAGGTGGTTCTGGATTATCTTCTTAAGTTTCTGTTGATGGATAGGATGTGCGAGAAAGAGAAAAGTGGAATGACACCCAAGTTTTTTGCCTAGCAAAATTGAGTTGCCATTAACTGAGAAGAAAATTGTGGGAGGGGCGGGTTTGTGGGGAAGATCAAGAGTTTGGTTACAGACGTGTGAAGTTTGAGATACCTATTGGACATCCAAGTGGAGGTGCGAAATATGAAGTTGAATCTATAATTTTAGGGCGTCTAGAAATAATCATTTAGAAGTTATCAGCATACAGAGGATATTTATTTAGGTTTTCCCTTATTTATTTTTTTATTGAGGTATGCTGTACATATATTGAAATGTATAGGTATTAAATGTACAGTTTGATGACTTTGGCCAAACATACACCTGTGTAACTAGCATTCCAGTCAAGTATACAGCATTTCTATACCCCAGAAAAGTTCCCTCGTGCCTCTTTCTAGTTAGTCTCCTCCCCAAAGGCAATCATTGTTCTGATTTGTATCACTGCAATTTAGTTTTGCCTCTTGTAAAATGATATTTACCTATTTATTTTATTTTATTGGCCCTGCCATGCAACTTGCAGGATCTTAGTTCCTCAACCAGGGATCAAACCCTGGCCCCCGGCAGTGAAAGCCCGGATTCCTAACCACTGGACCAGCAGGGAATTCCCTAAAGTGGTATATAAAATCATAAGACTGGGTGAGACCACTGAGGGAGTGAATGTAGATAAAGAAAAGGCCCAAACACTATGCCTTGGGGAATGCCAAAGATTTGAGGGAAGAAGGAGGAAGAATCAGCAAGGAGACTGAGAAGGAGTAGCCTGGACAGCAAGTGAAGAAAAGGATTCCAAAAAGGAACGAGTGAAATGTCAACTGCTACCAAGAGGCCTTGTAAGATGAGGATTAAAAATTGACCAGTAGATTTAGCAACAGGGGAACCATTGGTGACTTCATTGAAAGGTGCTTTGATGAAGTGGTGGAGCCTGAATGCCTGATTGGAGTGGGTTTGTGTGAATGGGAGGAGAAAAATTAGACAGCAAGAATATAGACAACCATTTTGAGGAGCAGAAAAATAGGGTAGTAACTGGGTGGGAGTATGGAAGTACAGGAGAATTTTTTTTTTTTTTAATGAGTAGTAGTTCAGTATCTATATGCTGATGAGACTGACCCAATAAGAAGAAAAAATTGAAAATGGAAGCGAGATGGAAGAGAATTGCTTGATTGATGCCCTTGAGTCGGCAAGAGTGGATGGAATCTAGTGCACAGAGGAGGGGCTGATCTGATAAGGGCATAGGCAGTTCATCCATGTTGTGATGGGAGGGAAGGTGGGAGGAAGTGCAGGTGAGAGCATGCAAAAGTTCTCTTTTGGTTGTTTCTGTTTCTCCGTGATGTAGGAAGCAAAAGAGGAAGTGGGAAAATGTCACAGGTTGAGGGGAGAGGTCTAAGTGTGAATTAGTCTGAGAATGGAAGAGTTAATATATCATCACTTCACACTTAACCCTACTGATAACAGTAGAGTGACTTGGATAAGGGACTTATGTTTGCTACACCTCAGTTTCTTCATGGAGCTGTTGGTAACCTGTCTTTCAGGATCATTGTGAGGATAGGATGAGAAGACACCTGGCATTGTTCCTGGCCCCTAGTAGGTTTTTTGTTTTTACTTTTTCCTAGTAGGTATTTAATAAAAGATTATTCTTTTCCAAAGTGTAGCAATAAAATTATTGATAGAGTACAGGTAGAATAGTACTTCCAATATTTAAAATACCACTTCAATAGTAATCTAAAACTTTTTCAAATGTGCATTAATCTGTTGGTATTAATATATAATTAACATATTAATCTGTTGATCACATGTACTTATATATTCAGAATCTGGATTGGATAGTCAAGTGCCACATTTTAAAAAAGAATTAGATCCTTTTCTCCTGGTTTGCCACTTAAATCTATAAGGACTCGTTTGATAAAGTTCCCCCACTGGTTTGTTAAAAATAATTTTGTTACCTTTTTAAAAAGTTCTAAGTGACTATTTCACAATTATGTTTGATCTCAGTTCAAGTTGGCTATGCTCAAGAATGGAATGGGTTGAACTTATTTATTGCACATTTTAAGATCTATGATTGATTCATTTAAAGTGTAAAGCATGGAAATTTTCTAACATCACAAAATATAAAGTATAATGAACCCCCATGTACTTATCATCCAGCTATCACCTTAAATGACATTCAGATTAATATAGAGAATGAAATGATCTTTGAGAAGATATGGAACTAACTTGTCTTGGTTCACTAATGAATAAGTGCTGAAGGTTTTGATTTAATAACTTAATCTGAATTCCTTCAATCATTATTTTATTCATTGATTCATGCAACAAAATTTATTGAAGGTCTACTTTGTTCATTAGTGCCTAATGGCTAAGAGCCATGGCTGGGTGCAAATCTGAGCCCTGCTACTTACTGGCTGTGTGGCCTAGGGCTAATCAAAATATTCTACGCTTCAGTTTCCAGTTGACAGAATTGAGATAATGCAAATATCTACCTCATAAGCTTGTTATGAGGATTAGATGAGATACATTGGTTTGCTCAGTAAATGTTAGCTATTATTATTAAAAATACTCTTTCTCCTTTTCCTCCTCCTCATCTTTGTCATCCAGATTGTGTGCTAGGTGTCATTGGAAAGTGTGAGAGGATTAGGAGGTGGACCTTGACCTTGAAGAACTAGAACTTCAAAACCACATATTAGAGCCAGGAGAGATCTTCAAGATAATCTGGTTTGACAAGTCCAAAGAGGTTTAGTGAATGGTCCAGTATCACACATCTATCTGCTAGTGGCAAAGCCAGGCTGAATCTCAGGTCTCACAGCTGTGGGCGCTCTTACAAAATGGCTGTTCTGTTGGCTTGTCTGCCTTCTGCCCCCTTCCTTAAACCCTAGTCTTTCTAAGTTGACAAACCTGACCTATGTGTTTTTCAGTGCTCTGCTCTTTCAGTGCACAGACATATATGTGAGACTTTTTGCACATATCTGACCTAAACATGTCTTGGACACTCCCTCCTCTGGATTCCAAGGAAGACTTTTTAGGGAAGGTAGACAGGCTATCTCTCTGTGTTGTAATCACAAAGATGTTTTTATCTTCCTCTTGTATCACAGCCCAGGAGTTAAAGTCACTATTTGAAAAAAAGTCGCTCAAAGAGAAACCTCCACATTCTGGAAAGCAGTCAATATTATCTGTACGCCTGGAGCAGTGTCCTCTGCAGCTGAATAACCCCTTTAACGAGTATTCCAAATTTGATGGCAAGGTAAGTCAACGTGAAACTATCCCTTTAGGTAAAACCTCAGTTGGATGGAATTATTGTTGGTTGTTATTCTTATTCTTATTAGATTTAGATTTAGGGTTTCAAAAGGGACTCAGTAAATATAGAATGTCACTCACATTTCCTAAGACTGAGGGTGTAAAAAGGTGTGGATTTGGGCTTAATGTGGTTTCCACAGTAATATGTTTGGGAGGATGAAAACAAAAAACAGTCTGGAGATTGTGTGTGTGTGTGTGTGTGTGTGTGTGTGTGTGTGTGTGTGTGTGTGTGTGTGTGTGTGTGTGTGTGTGTGTGTGTGTGTGTATGTGTGTGTGTGTGTGTGTGTGTGTGTGTGTGTGTGTGTGTTCCTGTTCCTGTCTTATCTCCTAAGTGTTTCTCTCCTAAGGTTTGGGTTAGTTGGGCTGTGATTAATCAAGGTCTGACTGTTTGGAAAGCCATGAAAGTGGTTCTGGGGGATGGTTTGGGTTGTCTTGTCTGATTCTTGATTATAACTCCAGAAATTGTAGAGGTGAGAGCTTCATTTCAGAATTCTAAGACATTGCTTTGCATGTCAGTGTTTTATTGAATCTTGTTGTCTGACACTGGCTATGCAGGATGGCTTAATTTTTTCCTGTTTGTTCTGACAGTTTGCAGTTGCTAAATTAAAGTGTGTTTGTTTTCCTTTTAGAAAAATGGCCACTATTTTAGGTGGAATATAGTTCTATCAATACATGCAGCACCCTCTCTTACCCATTCCCTGCCATTCTTTGTCTCTGTGCTGAGCTGAGCTGGGTTTCTTTCAGGACAGTAGCAGTTGATTTTTATATTTATTGCCATTATGTTTGCTGTCTGGCAGTCGTGTGGGCGTGCTGAGTGATAGCTTGTTGCCTGGGGGGATTGTGTACAGTTTTTCTTATTTCAACACCATTGCAATTAATAAAGATACAGTTCTTTGCTTATGTTTGCACTTTTTATAATCAAGTCCTGGTTATATGCTGGTTCTGTCCGTTGTCACCTGAGCAAGGAGATGTTTTTTCTTTGAAACACTTTCACCTCATACAATTCAGCATGTTTCCATTGCTTTAAGTAAGCATATATGGACATTGGCACATGAGGTTATTGATGTTGGCGGGGAAGGAGAACAAAAACTAGAAACAAAATGCATAAATAGTATAAAATCCTAATATGCTCAGGAGTTTTCTCCAAAAAACATAAGAAAGCACTTCCAGTAAATTAGAGATTGTATCCTGTGAAGAGCTGCTCTTCAGCCTGCCCCTGCCACCTTTTCCTGTTTCTTCTTGTGGAATGCAGCAAAGAGAAGGAAGGGTCCCCCTAGGGGACAGGAATGTCAGCCTCTGGAAACTAGTGAGTTGGACTGTAGGGGATTTTTTTCTTAACTACTACAATCGATTCATTTAGATATGTGAGATGTTATTATTGGGATTAGGTTACATGGCTAGAATTTATTTGCTTCCATTGCCTATCATTGTTTGAGGATGCAGTTAATTGCTGGAGTAATTAGTATTTGATAATGCTGTGATGCCAACAAAGTAGCACAGACCTTTTAAAATACTATATTCTAGAATTTTCATTATACTATTAGATTCTATTATAAATTACTTAGGATTATCCAAATCTAACCTTGTTAGAAGGTTGTGAACTCTGCTTGTTATATATACCTAACTTGAAATTAAAAAATAAAATAAAGAAGCCATCTCCTCAGTCACAAAGGTATTATTTTTGCTAGGTATGTGTTTACACTTACGACTCTCGATGTTTTTGTCATATCAGGTCTATTTTTAATCAGCAAAGGATGTGAGCATGGCCCAGTCACCATTGCACAATTGATTAAGAAAGATTTATATATCGATAAGTCTGTCTTGTGACGCAGTGCTATTTTTTTATTATCCTACATATTACAATTGCTAAAACACAATTAAACCCATGTTCTCATCTATTATTTAATATTGATGCATTTGGCAGATGTGTAATGAAAGTGGCTTAATATTTGAAGGATATTGTATTGTACATATTAAATTAGTCTATCTTTGTGAAATGCATCAATATGATATTCAATGACATCTCAATGATTAATAGAGAATTATACTTGAGTCAAGCCTTTTCGTAACCTAGAAATTAAAATGACTATTCAAATAACACCTCAAAATGATGAAATTAGCATTTTGTGATTGCATAATAATGGGATTGTAGTAGTTATAACAGCACCATGGCTGCCTCGAGAGTTAAGATCATGTCAACCCCTTGATAATAAAGCCTTTTCTGTGAGAGTCGACTTTAATAATTTCCAGATTGATTCTTCCCATAAATCATTTGACGTTCAGCACTAAATTTTTGTTACTGTTGTAACTTAGAATTATTTTATTTTTATTCAGCTCATATTTAAGAAGTGAAATGAGTGTCCTGTTTTAATGATTCACCATCTTGTCATTGAACTCCCTGTTTCTTGCCTCAAATGTAAGAGTTTCTCATGTTTTTTGATAGTCCCCCCTCTTTTTTTTTGCAAAGATTTGTTAAAGCCAGTAAAATATGTGGTTCTTTCCATTACAAATATTCACAATGCTTTTCTTGGGAATAACGCTTGCCTTATTTACATAATTAACTGAGTTACTTAGGTCTCTTGGGCAAATGGTACATAATTGGGGAGAGAAGGGGACAGGGAAGAGTTTGGGGTCTAATTAAATATGCTAAAAAACTACTTAATTATCTATTTCCTCAAGAGACTAACTGCTGTGAAATCCTGCTTATGATTAAACTAGCA
The DNA here is from genome assembly GCF_039906515.1 of Pseudorca crassidens. NCBI lineage: Eukaryota > Metazoa > Chordata > Mammalia > Artiodactyla > Delphinidae > Pseudorca > Pseudorca crassidens. Next base: position 10,065,263 of record NC_090302.1, read on the forward strand.
TTGGATTTGAAAAAAGGATTTTGTTTTTGGTGTGGCTTTACAGTTACACTGTAAGTAAGCAGGCGTCTTTAAGGATTTGTGCAAACTGAATTGTTGGTTTTAGTGATTCTAAGGGTAAGCATCTCTTAGTTATTGTACTAAATTAAAGCGAATACTTTTAAATAGTTTTTGGTTCCTGTAGCTGGTTAATAATTTGATTTTTTTAAAACTGTGGTTGGTTAATTTCTTGAAGGCATGTAGTCGAGAGGGAAAGGCCGTACTTAGGTATATGCTTTATTGTAATTTTTACAGTTTTTTGATCAGGTTAATTACTATGTTTATATTATCTTTTTGACAAATTGGCAATGCTATCCGTGACTGTTTTAGATTCATAGGTTATTAATAACTCTGTTTACTGATCATTTGAAAAAAGACCAGGACAGATTGCAAGTGGTTTTAGGGAATGCTTAGCCGGACAAGGCAAAACCAGGCTCAGCCATCTGCCTAAATTCTTTGGGCTTGTTAAAAACAGGACTTCTGAATAGCTTCATTAACAAAACCAACCTCTGTTTTAGAGGTGAGGCAATAGGAAAATTCCTGTGTCAGTCCTGATCTCACTGAAAGTGGGAAATGTTGGGCGTGACAGGGAGTTGCTCTGAAGCGATGGAGTGACAGGCAGTGAACATTCAGCACTGATTTAAGTGCCCCTGAATATGTGGATTTCTGCCCTGTCTTTCCACCTTTTTCAAAAGAGGTCTTATTTTAAAAAGTATCTAGCCCTTTTCCCATGCCTTATCACTTGAGAAGCTTTAGCTAGTACATCGTCATCACTATTTTGTTTAAACTGAGTTTACAAATATTATCATCATCAGTAGACCCTTAGAAGTTCAGATACCCATCTCCAGTCAGTACAGTTACTAACAAAGAAATGGTACTGATTATCAGTTGTGTCACCTCAGTCAGGTTTTTCACCTCACTGAATCTCAGTTTCTTTACCTATGCAAAGAAATTAAGAGTTCCTTCCTAACAAGCTGATGAGACCATCGAATAGGATAAAGCACCTAGCATGGGGAGAGGCAGTGTAATTTAGTTTGTAAGCAGATCTATTTTGTAGTAAGGTCTGAGTTTAAATCCTAATTCCACCACTTAGTGGTATGACTTCAGGCTAGTTACTTAACCTCATGAAGCTGCAGTCCTCGTATGTGGAATGAGATGGTGGTAGTGTGTCTTCCTGATGAGTATTGAGATATAGCACATAGGAAGTGCTCAGCAAATACCCCACTTCTGCCTCTTTCTCTCTCTGTAAAGGGTGCAGGCCAGTGATGCTGTCTCTCCTTTGTACTTCATTAGATTGTTGACAGGATCGAGTGAGAGGAAATGTGCTCTTAAAACTAGGACTTTAGCATCGTTACACAAGATGTACAGCAGACTGGGTGAAGGTGGTCCGCTTGTAGAAGTCCAGGGAGTCAGTCCAGTGGGGTTTTGACCTTTAACTTGAAATAGGAAGATTAAGACAAGTAATTACTTCCTTTTTTTGTTTGTTTGTTTGCAATGGCTATTTTGTAAACATCAGGTGAGAGGGTAGTTTGATACTAGTAATTGCTTGGCAGTTTAGTAAAACGTTAAATATTTTACTTATTTGACTTAGCTAAATTATACTCTAAATATAAGGAGCATGTTTGCCTTGACAAGTGCTTTAAAAAGCAGAACCAGTGCTAGTTCATACAGACAACTGTGACTTTGATTGTGTTAACTTGCTAGAAAGTAACCATTTCTCTGTTAGAAACTGTTTTAACAGGGAAGCTGCAGAGAGCATGGGGGAAGGGATAATTCATGAGTGCTAATTGCTTGGCTGTTAATTTTCATAAGTGTTGATAGAAGCAGTTCCTTAAATTAAACTTTGTTTAAAATGTATCAGGGGAAATATTCCACAGTGTCGAGCCTGAAGTGAAAATTAATATGAATGCTGTGGCAATTAACACATACTGGTTAATAGCTTTTAGCAGCATTTTGGGATGATAGTCCTTAAATACATTTTTGCATGCTGCTCTTGTTTCAGCATTGTTCCAGTCTATGTCTGGATAATTATGAAAAAATGTTTTCTACAATCATTGGCATTAAATAGCTCTCTTCAAAGGAAGTCACTTAAAACTTTGCAGAAAGTGTGAAGCCACTGAGAAATGTTGCAAACTCAGAAAAGGTCAGCGAATTGCCTTTAGAGGAAAATGCTCCTCATCTGAACTTGGAATATTTGCTATTATCGTGGGAATGGTCCCCTCTAATATGTTAAGCTACTTTAGTTTCAGGATCTCTTTCCGAAAAATTATAACCTGGACTTCTTAGTGCTGGTTATGTTTCTAGACAACAGCTTTTGCTTATTGCTGCCTGAGCTGAGGCATGGCCTTGAGCCTAAGGACCTTCTGGCTTTTGACCTTGCTTCTTTCCTCTGACCAACATTTCTGCCCCCTCCCACCCTCCACCCCCACCCCGCCCCGCCCCACCCGATGCAGTTGGCTGCATTGGTCTCAGAGAGAGAGAGAGAGAAGGAATATCTAAAGTAACTCTGTATTTTGAATTAGGAGCTGTTTGTCTCTCTTTTCTATTGGCTTTATTTTACATACCTTTTTCAGTAAAGGAGAGTAAAGTCCCAACATCATTTCAGCAGTTACTTTCTTGGCAACTTACCTCTGTAACTGTATTTTGTTAGTCTTCCTTTTTATAGACCAGTTTTTATTAGTCTGTTCTAGTTCTAAAGCAAGATATTACGTATTTACTACCTTTTTACACACCGTGGTATACCAATAAAAGGACCAAATTCATTAATTTAAAAATGTCTTAAAAAAATTTTTTTTAACTTCTTTTTTTTTTTTTTTTTTTGTGGTATGCGGGCCTCTCACTGTTGTGGCCTCTCCTGTTGCGGAGCACAGGCTCCGGACGTGCAGGCTTAGCGGCCATGGCTCACGGGCCCAGCTGCTCCGCGGCATGTGGGATCTTCCCAGACCGGGACACAAACCCGCGTCTCCTGCATCGGCAGGCGGACTCTCAAACCACTGCACCACCAGGGAAGCCTTCATTTTTTTTTTTTTAATAAATTTATTTATTTATTTATTTTTGGCTGAGTTGGGTCTTCGTAGCTGCGCATGGGCTTTCTCTAGTTGCGGTTAGTGGGGGCTACTCTTCATTGCGGTGCGCGGGCTTCTCATCGCGGTGGCTTCTCTTGTTGCGGAGCAGGGGCTCTAGAGCGCAGGCTTCAGTAGTTGTGGCTCGCAGGCTCTAGAGCGCAGGCTCGGTAGTTGTGGCGCACGGGCTTAGTTGCTCCGCGGCATGTGGGATCTTCTTGGACCAGGGCTTGAACCCGTGTCCCCTGCATTGGCAGGTGGATTCTTAACCACTGCACCACCAGGGAAGCCCTAAAAATGGATTTTACTGAGATTATTTCCCCCTTACCATTATACTAATGCAGTGCTCTTCCTGTTGCTCGACATTATACTGAAAATCCTGAGGGCCGACTTCGGGATTTTTGCCTGAGTGGTATTCCAAATGAATTAAATAGGAATCTTACAACAAAAAGAAAGCATTTTCAAAAAAAAAAAAAAAAAAGCATTTTCAGCATCCTATTCTGAAGTTAAATTCTCAAGGCTTAGCTCTTAAAACTATCTTATTCCACTCTGAGCTCTTTCTGTCCAGGCCTCATTTCTGCAGTTTGTTCTGAGCCCTGCCAGTCTGTGGAGGCTTCCTCTGATTGTGGAGCCATCTTCTAGAAACTCCCATCAGAGGTAGAATTCACCATCAACTCAGAGGCTTTTCAAAGGAAGGCAGAATTTTGCAGTGGGAAGAACATGTTTGTCAGGCTTGGGTTAGAATTCTAACTTTGCCATTTACTTGCTGTGTGATACTGGGCAAATCACTTTGCCTCTTTAAGCCTGTTTTCATATCTATAAAATGAGGTTAATGATACTTATCAGAAAATGTTGTTGTGAGTATTTAATGAAAATTATAAATGCATACATAGCAAGGTGCCTGGTATATGGTCAGTGCTAAGAGATGTATTCGTTTCCTTTTACCACATTGCCATTCATTTACTTCTATTTAGTGAGGGTCTACTATGTGCCAGGCACTATTAAGTAAAATCTGGATACAGTAGTGAGCAAAAACAGATCTGGTTTCTGACCTCATGAAGCTTCCTCTCTTGGCAGGAGGTTAGATGTTATGTAAATAATCACCAAACAAAGTGTAAAATTGCAGTCATAGTATATATAATCAAAACCAATTAATTACCAAGTTCCAGGAGAGATACTTGGGGCTTTTAGAGAGTTATCGTAAGGGCATCTGACCTAGTCTGGGGGGGTCAGAAATGGTTATCCTTGTGAAGGTGCCTCTTGACCTGAGAGCTGAAGGCTAAGAACTAGCTAGGTTAAGTGTGAGGAGAAAGAACATACAGAGGATCTGAGGCAAGGGCGAGCTTGGAAATATGGAGGAACTGGAAGAAAAGGCTGTGTGACTGGAGACCCAAGGGTGAGGTAGATTGTGGTGCAAGGTGAAGCTGCAGGGGCAGACCACAAGTGGCTGGTAGAAGTGTCCTCTGTAATCTAAGAATATGGGAAAGCCTTGAACAAGTTTAATGAGGAGGGAAGGTAATCAGGTTTGTATTTTGAAAAGATCACTGAAGCTCTGCTGAAGGGAATACACTTGAGAAGGGTTTGTGAGGCTAGAGAGACCAATCAAGAAACATTTTGCAGTGGTCCAGGTAAGAAAGACGATAACTTGGGCTTACTTATTGGAAATGGATAAGGAGTAGATGAATGCAAGAGATATTTAGTTGGTAACAGTGATAGGACTTGATGATGGATTGATTATATGGCAGGGAATGGGGGAGAAAGGAGTTTCAAGGATGATTTCTAGATCAGATTCTGGCTTGAGGAACTGAACAGACGATGATACCATCCCTGAATTAGGAAGCACTGAAAGAGGGCCGAGGATGAGGCAGAAGTTACCATCTTGAGCTGGTTTGGGCCTACTAATGACAGATCATAGCCTGTTACCATGTCCTTGAAGACACTACACATACTCTCTTTCGGAGGGGATAGGGTGCACCCTGTTTGTTTGGTTTGTATTTGGGGCATCTGAGGCAGTGGTATCTGAGATGAGAGTGGGCTGGGAGGCAGGAGCCTCTTTTTTGCTTGCACTTCATAGCCAGCTTTGGAACTTTGGCTAAGGAATCGCCCCAGAAGTGGGTCACCTCTTCTCTGAGACAGGGCTATACTCTCAGATGCCTCACCCAGCTCATCAGGCCATTAAGAGGAGAAAATGAGAGAGTAATTTTAAGTGAGGCAGATGTCAGGTGTCATTTAAGAAAATATACTGATTGTAATTCTTGGACGTTAGGGGAATAAGAGGTAAAATGTGGACATATTTTTGTTATAACGAGATTCCTGTTGTGGTACTACCCTCTTCCTGGCTAATTAATTACAAGATTAGCAAGTGAAATCTGGTTGGAATGAATATCAAACACTGAGTCCCCAGGGAAAGCATGGGAGACAATCTGTTTTATAGGTGTGGTGGAGACTGGGGATGGTGGGATTTTATACTGAGCTTTCTCATCTGGGGCACCTCGCTCTGCATAATTTGCAATGGAGAGATTATCTAGTCGCTCAAAGTACTAGGCCCTGATTTTATTGTCTTGAAAACAGCTATCCAGAAATATCAAATGACAGCTTAGGGTCACCCAGCTGGGCATAGAATCTAGGTGTTCTGATCCTTAGAGATTTTAATTTTCATTCTTAATGGCATTCGTATTTACAAAATGGAAACCTGAGTTCAAGTACTGGAAGACCATGTGGTGGAAAGAACACAGACATGAAAGATGTTTTAGCCCTGGCCATACTATGGAGTCTGGGACAGGACACCTCCCATCTCTCTGACAGAGCCTCAGTTTCTGCATGTTTAGAATGAGGAACTTGACTTAGGTGATCTCTTGGATTCCTTTTGGCTTTAAGATTCCATAGTTTTGTGATTGGGAGGTAATTGACATCAGTGACATGTAGAAGGTTATAGATGGGAAAACTTGAACTCTTAAAGAATTGATCTTCTACATATATGTTGCTACTTTCCTCTTTTAATTGATCATAACAAAACTGTGATGGAGGGAGCATTATCTCCATTTTACAGATGAGGAAACTGAGGTTCAGAAAGAGAAAGTGACTTGCTCAAGGAGATCTCACTAGTATTTGGCAGAGCTGGTATTCAACTCCTTATTCCATTACCACAGCTTTCTTTCTTAGACTTTTACAGTCACTGTTATGCAGGAAACAAAATATTATTAATAATTGAAATTTTTCAAAATTTAAAACCAAAATAATTTTCCCTTTACCAGTGGACTTGAAATCTGACAGACTGGTTTAGCTCTTATTATCAATTGTGTCTGTTGGGTGAGTTATTGCATTTTGTAAGCCTCAATTTTCTTACATGTAATAAAGAAATGATGAGATACAGGGGCTGGGGAAGGGGAATGCTTTACACACCAAATCTAGTGTATGTCCCACAGATGCTTTTTTCTTTCCACTGATCTTCCTGGTATGCAGAGTGGATTCATTCATCCGTCCATCCATCCATCCAACAAATTATTTACTAAGTGCCCACATTGTACTGGTTCATTTTAAATGTTTATGACATACTGGCTCTGTGGGCACTGATGAATCAGACAGGGCTAACCACCGTAGAGGAATTTGAAGATAAGAGTGGCCATATAGCCAACAAGTGGAGGAACCACCCTTCATAGTCAGGGTTGTGCCCTGTGCTGGGGACTATGGCAGCGGTCCATGACTTCAGGTACATCTGATTGAGCAGAGGAACAGACCCATGAACAACTAACTGTAGAGTAAATGTGGTAGATACTGCAGTATAGGTCTATATGGAAGACTGGAATTGGGAGGCAGCAGTGATGTTCACCCAGTTTGTTATCCTAGGTGAGTTTGTCTAAATTTTGATTGTATTAATTCCTAGAGGGCAACTTTGGTCACTCTTTAATGAAGCCCGGCTTGGCACTCTCCACACATAAATGTGGACTTTTAAAAAAATGGCAGTGATAAATTTCAAATGTCATTACTCTCTGAGGCTTGCAGCTACATGGCAGTATCATAAGAGCAGTGTTTTATTAATATCTCCACTCCTTTCTGTTAAATTGAAGTTTTAACACCTAGACAAAGGTACATGTAAGAAAGTAAGTTTAGGAAATTTGCAAAATATGCTACTATGCAACC